>NC_089705.1:1729161-1994161 GCF_031753505.1 Anomalospiza imberbis
AGGGACTAATTAGTGCGTGCACACAATCAGTGCAACCCTGCACTTCTTCATGCTCTGGTGGCTGAAGCTGAGCACCTGGCAGGGACAGCATGCTCACGTTGCACTGAAATCCTCTCACCTTGCTCTGCACTTCCATTTTTCCCTCCTGCTCCCCTCTCTGATTGCATTTGAGCCAGGGTTTGCAGTCTGGGGCACTGTGGGGCTGCCTGTGTTTTGTGCATGGGGTTTGCATGACAATTAAATGATTTCAGCATGGATATGACAATTAAATGATTTCAGCACAGAGGATGGAGCAGCCCTAATGAGCAGAGCAGTAATTCCGCCTCTGTTAGAGCAGAAAGTGCCACGGCCCTAAACTGAACCAGTCCTCCACGCGGGCATGACGCTGCCAAGAGGAACATGGAACTGTTTGTGCCGCCTTTTTTTTTTTTTTTTTTTTTTTTTTTTTTCTGCTTTTGCAGCTTTCCATGCACACCCAGCCCTTGCTGGCTCTGTTTGGGTTCTCTGCACTCAGGGTCCCTCCTGGGCACCCCACACCCCTGCAGGGGCAGCTCCAGGATCAGGGATCAGGCACAGGGTGAGGGATCAGGGATCAGACACAGAATCGGGGATCAGGGATCAGGAACAGGATCAGGGATCAGGCACAGGATGAGGGATCAGGCACAGGATCAGGGATCAGGGTGAGGGACCAGGCACAGAGTGAGGAATCAGGAACGGGATCAGGTACAGAGTGAGGGATCAGGAAGAGGGATCAGGAATCAGGAACAGGGTGAGGGATCAGACACAGGATAAGGAATCAGGCACAGGATCAGGGATCAGGCACAGGGTAAGAGATCAGGCCCAGGGTGAGGAATCAGGCCCAGGATCAGGTATCAGGGATAGTGAGGGATCAGGATCATGGATCAGGCACAGGGTGAGGGAACAGGATCATGGATCAGGCACAGGATCAGGGATCAGGCCCAGGAACAGGGATCAGGAACAGGGTGAGGAATCAGGAACGGGATCAGGATAGAGTGAGGGATCAGGATCAGGGATCAGGCACAGGATGAGGGATCAGGCACAGGATCAGGGATCAGGCATAGGATCAGGGATCAGACCCAGGGTGAGGGATCAGGGATCAGGATGAGGGATCAGGCACAGGATCAGGAACAGGATCAGAGATCAGGCCCAGGGTGAGGAATCAGGCACAGAATCAGAGATCAGGCACAGGATCAGGGATGAGGCACAGGGTGAGGGATCAGGCACAGGATCAGGGATCAGGCACAGCTTCTCTGGAGCAGCTCCTGCACTCACAGATCCTCCCATCACAATGCTCCTCCAAACCAAAATGGAGAAATGCCATTAAAAGTCCTTCTCTTCTTGTGTTTTTACCCCAGGAAAAGCTCCTTGTGCAGATTTGGGTGGTTGGTGGATGGTTTCTGTGCTTTCACCCCTCTGGAGGCAGTTCTGTGTGTGACAGAGGTGGCAGTGCTTTGTGGGTGGGTTTACGGCTGCAGGCAGTGTCCAGGGAGATGCTTTAAAGGCTGAACATTCATTAAATCCTGACATTTGTGCAGGGGACACCTCCTTGAGGACATTGTCCATCTTCCTTTCATGATGAGCTGAAATTTTCCACTCCTTGGCTTCGCTCTGCAGCTCTCAGGATAACTGTCCATAAAAAACCTCTCCCCATCCTGACCATGCCATGCCCTCTTCCAGACCATCACCCCATGCCTGGACCTTTTCCTGTCTCCTTCAGGGCAACCATTCTTTTTTTTTGTGCTTTCCTCCCAAATTCACCTCTCCACCCACCCCCTTCACCAGAGCTTGGTTCTCTCCCAGTTTTTCTGGTTTGCTGGCACCATTTGGATTTCAAAGTGGGGAAAAAAAAGCAAATCAACACTGAACACAGTGATGGGATCGCATCAGGAGAGATATCCTTGGATTTGGTGGCACTGCCCTGCCCCTGTCCTGGTGTTCTGTCTGCTCCCTAGGGCAGTCCTACAGGCAGCAGTTCCTGTTGGGTTTCCCTGTGAATTATGGACTCTGCCAGTGCCCACATTTTGTAGGGAAGCTGGAAAATCATGGATCTGCTTCTGGCCAGTGCCTTGGCCACCCCTGGCCATGGTTCAGAGGAGCTGGCATGTCCCACTGAGCCCCAGTGCCACCAAGTTGTACTGGCAGAGCTGTGGGCACAAGGAGAGCGCTGTGGGGCACTCCCACTTTATTGTTTCCCACTCAGAGAAATGTGGAAAATTGCCTTAGGTAGAGTCTGAGCTGTGGGGACCCACCAGGGACAGGATAAAAAGCAGAAAGTGTCACTTGGGTGATAATTCTTGGTTTGGGTGTTTTGTTTGTTGGGGGGTTTGGGTTTTTTTTTTTTGTTTTGTTTTTTGTTTTGTTTTGTTTTGGGTTTTTTTTTGTTGTTGATTTTTGGGGGGGGATTTTTTTTTTTGGAGGGGGGTTTTGGTGAGGTTTTTTTGGGTTAGGGTTTCTTACTGGATTCTGCAATCATGGTGCAGAAGGAGTGGGGACAGCAGAGCTGCCACCTTGGGCACCCCAAGAGCAGACTTTAGGTTGTCAGAATCCCTTGGGAAGCCATCCTGAAGGGCACAGGAGTCAGGAAGGCTGGACATCCTTCAGGAGAGAAATCCTGATTGAGGGCATGGTGATGGTGACAGTCACCCCTTCACCCTGTGGTGTGTCCCCAGTGGTGACAGTCACCCCTGCAGCCCGTGGATTGTCCCCAGTGGTGACAGTCACCTCTGCGCGCTGTGGGTTGTCCCTGATGGTGACAGTCACCCCTGCAGCCCGTGGGGTGTCCCTGATGGTGACAGTCACCCTATGGGGTGTCCCCAATGGTGACAGTCACCCCTGCACCCCATGGGTCTCTCCCTGATGGTGACAGTCACCCCTTCACCCTGTGGGTGTGTCCCCAATGGTGACAGTCACCTCTCCACCCCTTCGAGTGTCCCTGATGGTGAAAGTCACCCTGTAGGGTGTCCCTGATGGTGACAGTCACCTCTGCACCCCTTGGAGTGTCCCTGATGGTGACAGTCACCCCTGCACCCTGTGGGTGTGTCCCCAATGGTGACAGTCACCCCTTCACCCCGTGGGTGTGTCCCTGATGGCGACAGTCACCCCTGCACCCCGTGGGATGTCCCTGATGGTGACAGTCACCCCTGCACCCCGTGGGGTGTCCCTGGTGCTGGGGCTCACCCAGCTCCCACCCTCCCCTGCAGTTTCACTGGAGATCAGCAGGCTCTGGCTGTAAGGATCCTTTATTCCAGCCAGGGAAAAGCAGATTTTGTGCCAGCTCCTCCCAGGTCCATACCCAGCTTTGTCGTGCTGCTCTGGAAGTGCCTTGTTTGTCTGGGTGCAATATCCCTGTCTGGAAAATTGGGATGCTGGAGTGGTTGATGATGCTTTTAGAGACCTGGAAATGACATTGTCTGGTGTGGGGTTTGTAAACAATCCCTCTGTTTGCCCTGCTGGAGCTTGGCACGAGTGAAGGGACATCTCAGGGTGAGTGTCTGGCTTTGAGGACACACCTGTGTGTGTGTGTGTGTCACCCTCAGTCCCAGGGATTCCATGGGAAAGGCTGAGGAATTCTGCTGCACACTCCACTTCAGAGTGGTCATCTTGTACCAGGGAGCTGTGAGGAAGGCAATTAACAATCAGTAATTAGCGGCACTGTGGGAGTTACACATTTATCCCTGATCTGGCAAATTTTGCAGGAGACATAAAGCAGAAATGAGATCAGTTAATCCCAGAGTAGCCTGTCAGGAATTTCCCAAGGATTTAGCCAAGCCAGATGAGTGGGCAGCCTGGTGACAGATGAAATGTGCCATCAACAAACCCAAAATCTGACACCAAAGGCAAAAACTCCGGAGCTTGACTCAGTTCACTTGCCAGGGAACCAAACCCAGCAGCTCAGGACAGGATCAAATATCCCATTCCTGTTCCTGTGCACCCAAAATCCAAAAAGCAAACAAGGGATTTTATCAAATGTCAAAACCAGTCGAGGAAATACTTCTTCAGTTGCTGTGAAAGCCTCTGGGGCTGTTCTTTGATACAGAATCAAGCTTCAAATCATGAAAATTCATAGAATTTAGGCTAATTTTTTAATTTTTAAAAATTAAAATGTAACCACTGTGCTCAGGCTGTGACAAGCAAAGTCACATCAGCAAAGCCTTTGCAGGACAAGGTAAAATCCTGGTGGAATTAAAAAAAAAAATTGAAAAAGGAAGCAAGGAGGGAAGGGGTGATTCAGCCCAGCCATGAGCAATGAGTCCCCCAGAAACCTGCTCTGCCTCCCTGCCTGCCAAGCACCAAACTTCCTTCCCCCCTGGCTGTCCAAGGGTTTATCCTGTGGTTTCCAGCCACATGGAGATTTTGGATATGGCTCATAGCACTGAGGGGAAGAAAAAAGAAGTGTTTGTGGCTAAAAATGATGGTCGGGAATTTTTAACAGCCGATCCCGAGAACTGAACCTCCTACAGGCTGCAAGGGAATGAATGCCTCACGGGTTTGGGTTTCAGCTGGAGGGAAGGAGCTGAGACAAAGCATCCTCCAGGTTTGTGTTTTCCCATTGTTGTGTTTCCTATGCCTCCTGACAGGGATTTTGGGCCCATTCTGGGGCTGCCAGGTCTCTGATGCTGCCGGGGGTGGCAGCAGCACCACCGAGGATGTGCCAGCTCCTCCTGCTCTGAGGAGGGTTTGCAGTGCTGGCCCCAAATCTGCCAGCAGAACACACCAAAGAACCTTTCAAAACTGCATCAGAGAGCTGAATTTTGATTTCTGTGTGTGTGTTTGAAAGGATTGTTCCCTAAATCACTGTCTGGGCTCGTGATGACCATTAACCCCCGCGTTCCCAATCATTCCAGCATCGAGGGGAGCGTGGCACTGCAGTGCTGGGAGCTGCTAAGGATGGGATTAGAAATTCCTCAGGGCTCTGGAAGAGAAGCCCAGATTGCTGCTAAGGATGGGATTAGGAATTCCTCAGGGCTCTGGAAGAGAAGCCCAGATTGCTGCTAAGGATGGGATTAGGAATTCCTCAGGGCTCTGGAAGAGAAGCCCAGATTGCTGCTAAGGATGGGATTAGGAATTCCTCAGGGCTCTGGAAGAGAAGCCCAGATTGCTGCTAAGGATGGGATTAGGAATTCCTCAGGGCTCTGGAAGAGAAGCCCAGATAGCTGCCACAAACCTCAGCTGTGGCTATTCCCAGCTCTGCTTGCAGCAAACCTTGTGCAGCAGGGAAGGTCCCGTGCCCGGGGTAAATCCTCACACGGAGTAAGCTGTGCCTGATTTATCTTTCTGATGCAAATCATATGGGCACGGGAGCAGGGAAAACAGGATCACATTGAAGGAATTATGTCCATAAATCTATTGCAGCCCTCAGAGCAGGCAGATGGCATCTGCAGAGCCTTCTCTGGGTTATGGCACTGTCACCTCCTGCTGTTTTCCTCTTTGGTTTGGTGTTCCTTGAGATGAACTTGTTTTTCCTCTCTCTCCCCTCTCCCTGCCTGTTTTCCATGTGGTCCCGGGGAGCTGTGGGGGAATATCTGTGCTGAAGCCTGGCAGAGTGTCAGATAAAGCGCAATGCCTAATTCCAGATTAAATCACATGTCTGTTTTAATGCAGCGCTGATGGCTTTAATGAGGCTGAGGAAGGGACACACAAACATTTCCATGGGAGGGTGTAATTAAGGGCAGTGCAAGTACAAGGCTGATAAAGGAGCAATTCCAGGTTTTAAATGGCCAGGTGGTTCCCAGCACACTGACAGGCAGGAAGGAGGCAGAGAAGGAAGCCTGCAGTACAAACCTGAACAGAAAAAAAAAAATCAGGATTCCTGTTTCCTTTTGCTCCTTCTGATACTTTAACATGGACTGAACTAAGAAGGGACATGAACCACCCCTAACAAACATGTGCCCTGGAACTCTTTAGGGTTAAATGGAGAAAACTGGGCATACTGGGATGGAGACTGGGGCACTGTGTGAGCTCTCCAGACACCAGCTCAGTCCCCTCTGGCCAGATAATGAGGACCTTGTGATGATGGGTTTTGATGGGGTTTTTTTAGGTTTTTTTGGGGGGGTTTGATGGCTGGGAATGGCACGATGGGGTGGCATTGCTGTGACTTCAGTCACAGCAGATTAAATGAAGTATTCGGGCCACCAGGTGACCCTGGGGATGATCTAGAAAATTCCTGCTGATGCTGAAGGACAGAAACACAAACTGTGCCCCCATATGGAGCTGTTGGACACCAAATCCTGGTTTGTGCAGACTGGGGCTGTCTGAACACCGGGTTTTCCTCTCTTTTCTCTAATCCGTGTCCAAAGCTGAATCCGTGACCTCACCCCTGAACTCAGGAGTGTCTCATCCCCCTCTGAGCATCTCCCACAGCTCTGAACAGAGCCAAGGGGCTCAGCCAGGACTGGGAAGGGTTTAGTCCCAGCTCGCTTCCTGCAGCCAGGAGGATCAGCCTGAATTTCAGCTGCAGCTCCCCCAGACACCCCCACGGATCTGGAACTGCCTGGACTCTTCCTGAGGCAAAGGAGGAAAGTGTGGGGGAGATCCAGGGGTCCCTGCAGTGGGGCTCACCCACTTCTAACCCCACCCTACAGGCAGCTGAGAGGGGTTTCCATGGGTGCATCCTGTGCAGGCCATTCTCATCCTCTCAGTTCTGGGCTGGTCTTTGTGTGTTTTTTTTTACTCAGTTTGAAATGACCCTTGTATTTCTATATTATAAATACATAAGTTTTAGTATTTATTATATATTCACTTACTGAAGTGCTCAATCTATTCCAGTGCAGCTGTTTCTGTTCAAGTTTCTCCTCAGTCTGGCTGCTGTTTTCTCACCCTTCTGGTTTGGAATAGGCTTCACTGGGAAGACACTAAAACCTGACTGATGGTGTTGGATGCCTTTGGATCTCCTATTAAGAGGCTTTAGACAGCCTGATTTTTCCAGGGTGGATGTTTGGAGATTTCTGAAGACCAGACTTAATTCCTCCTGGGTAGAAAAATGACTTGCAAGAAGTGCCATGCTTCAAAAATTTGGCCTCTTTAAGATCTGAGGGGAGCAATTTCGTGTTACCTTATTCTTCTTGTGCTGCAAGTACAGGAAATTGCAGACTTCATTTACTGAGCAGCAGGAGGCTGAAAGATTTGTCTCAGTCTTATAAGGGTTTTTCAACCCCCCCATCCTGCAGCCTTCCCCATGCACTAATGCCTGGACAGAAAATCAAATATATAATGGGAAGGAAGGATGACCAATCTCATTCTCTTGGGTAAACCTAAATGGTGATCCTGTGCCAAAGATAAAAGAGCCTGGAGTCTGCAGTGTTTACATTTAGTGGTAGCACAATTTATTTATTTAAAAAAAGGATGTTTTCTTCTCTTTGTGTCCATTCTGAGTGTCTCATCCAGGCTGTGTAGGGATCACAGGGGGGCTTGTGGCATCAGTGATATCTCAGGTGGCTCTCGCTGCAGCCTGGCGGGTGGGAGTTGTGTCCCAGGAGTTTTGGCTGGGATGACTTTTCCCAGCAGCCTGCAGAGGCAGACTGGGCATGTTTTAAATGGCAGGGAGTGAGAGGCAGCTGGGCTGGGCTGGGCCAAACCCTGTCCAGCCTGGCCTGAGTGCCTCAGTTTGTGTTTGAGGATGGGGGACACCAGCACAGTGGGGTGTCCCCGTGACTCAGCTCAGCTTTGGGCTCTTGGTGTGCACAGAGCAGCAGATGCAGGACATGAGAACACCCTGGGCATGTCTGGAGGCACCTGGGCATGAGCTTTGGGTGATAATTCACATTTAGCCTAATCACCCAGAGCTACCAAACAGCAACCAAGACCTATGGTGTCAATAACGCTCTGAACTAACCCAGCAAAGATGTGACTTCTTCTGTTGAGGTGGGAATCTTCTTTTTTTTTTTTTTTTTTTTTTTTTCCCTTTATCACGCCACCTGTTGCTCATAGGTACAAATCAAACGAAGAGTATGTGTATGTGCGAGGCCGTGGAAGAGGGAAGTATGTTTGTGAGGAGTGTGGAATTCGCTGCAAGAAACCCAGCATGCTGAAGAAACACATTCGCACGCACACAGACGTCAGGCCGTACGTCTGCAAGTACTGTAACTTTGCTTTTAAAACCAAAGGTAAGCCACAGCCAGGTCCCAGCTCCTCTGCTCAGGGCGGTGGCTCTGCCAGCCTGCTGGGGGCACCGGCAAAGGGTGAGGGAAGGCATTCCCAGGGGCTGCCAAAGCCTCGGAGTTGGAGGGAGGGGGATGAGGGAGTTGGAAATTGGTTGGTGTTTCCAGAAGAGGAGCAGCTCTGGCTTAAGCCAGACTGCAGCAAAGCATCCCTGCCATCCTCCTTGTGCTTCTCCAAGGGAAAAGTCCTGAAATGCAGTTTCTCTGGCAGGGCTTGCTGAACAAAACCACCCCACAGCGAGAGCAGGAGCTCCAGGCTCCTGGCTGAGCCCCTGGATCCAGGCTCTGGGGGGCTTTTCCTGCTGGTGCTCTCCAGATCTGCCCATTCTCATCCTCTGCAGTTGCATGTGGCTTCCACATTCTCTGTATCACATCAATGGACCTTTTCCCTAAAGGCCTTCATCCCAGGACATCGAGCCATCAATGCCACCAGGTGTGCTCTGCCATGGCCTCAGCGAGGGTGTGAGTGAGTGCTGGCACGAGCCTGCAAACCACCCGCAAAAAAAAAAAAAAAGTCTATTCCAAGAGAAATGGGGCATTCCAAATGGGCCGGAGGTGCCCAGGTGCCTTTAACTTCTTGTAGGGGTCTGGCACCGTGGGTTGGACAAAGCTCTGGTGGCAGCAAGTCTTGGGAGAAGGCAGCAGCAAGTGTGGGGCTCGGATTCTTGGTTGCAGCTTGACAGAGAAACGTGAGCTCAGGGAGCCTTTGGACAATGCCTTTGGGCACATCGGGGGGTTTTGGGGGTTGCCCCATGCAGGAGCTGCACTGGGTGATCCTTGTGGGTCCCTTCCAGGTCAGGATGTTCTCAAACGCCTGTTGTCTGTAGCTCCATCAGTCTCAGAGGGTGACACAGCTGGGAGGGCTCAGCACCCCAGGAGGAGCCAGTGCCACCCAGGCAGTGGCACAGCATAGCTGTGGGGAGGGGCACAGCGTGCTGCGTGCTCTGTGGCACCTGTGCTGGCCCGGAGGGGACAGAGCAGGACAAGGGAAGTGGCCAGAGTGGGGGACTCGGGGTGGGCATTGCCTGGAGCCGGTGGCTTTGCTGGGAAGGCTGGCGGGGATTTCTGGGTGCCAACGTGCTGGTGGTCACTGGAACTGGGGCAGAACGGGAAGTGATACCGGGTTTGAGGCCAGATTCTCATGCTGCACATCCCAGTGATGGTTCTTCCTCTCCCTCCCATCCTGGAGCTGTTTCTGATTCATTTCCTTTCTCGTCCCCTCTTGCTTTGACTTCGTTCTGAGGTTTCCCTTGGAGAGCTGAGCCTGCTCAGCCTCTCCCATCACCTCACCTCACTCCCACCATGCTTCTGTAGGGCTTTGCCCAGGATGATGGCATCAAACCATCCTCTCCACCACCTCTCTGGCTGCTTTGCTCTTCATCTCTGCTCCCTTGAAGGCCACGATCTGTCAGCTCTGGCTGCACATGGCAAACAGACACTTCCCTTCTTCTGCTTGGCATGGGCAAGGGAGCATGGAAATGCTTCCTTCCACACAGCAAAAATCATCAACATTCTGTTGGGATTTGAGTGGCAAAGTACCCGTTTGCCTGTGGGGGCATGGAATGGGCAGAGCTCCCTTGGAACTGGGGATTTATGGATAAATGCTTG
Organism: Anomalospiza imberbis; assembly: GCF_031753505.1. Taxonomy (NCBI): domain Eukaryota; kingdom Metazoa; phylum Chordata; class Aves; order Passeriformes; family Viduidae; genus Anomalospiza; species Anomalospiza imberbis. The sequence goes on from NC_089705.1 coordinate 1,738,947, forward strand.
CATGATGGTGACCTGGAGTTGCATGAGAATGGTTCTTTGCTGGGAGGGGGTGATGGGCAGAGCCCTGGGGTGTGCTCAGACTGCCCAAAATTGGGACAAAAGCTGGTTAGGGGCACAAGGAGCTCTGGAAGAGTTGGGAGGGGTGAAGGGCAGAACCCTGGAGTGTGCTCAGACTGCCCAAAAACGGGACAAAAGCTGGTTGGGGGGCTCTGGAAAAGTGGGAAAAGCAGCTCTGTGTGCATTAATAAAAGCATCAGCTGGTGAAGGAGAGTCATTAAAACCAGAGTTTGAGATCGCTTAAAAAATCACCAGTAAGGGCAGGAAGAAAATCCTTTTTTTGTTTTTTTGCTCATGCCCCTGCCAGTGATTTTTAAAAGCAATTTCAAACCCTTGTTCATCACAAGTGACCCAGAGGAGCGGGGGCTTTGCAGAGCTGGTGTTTCCCAGCTCGTTTGGAGGGCCCTGGCTCCTTCCTGGGCTGGGTGGGGTTGGCAGCCCCGGGCACGCAGAATGCAGAAGCTGCAGCTCTCCCTCCTGCCGGGCTGCGCTTGCACAAACACGGAGCTTTTTTAGAAATCAGCTTTCCAGAGTTAATTTTAGCCTTCAGCATCAGCTCCAGGGGGAGATCTGTGGAGCTGGCTTCGTTTTGGCTGGGGTAGATCTCTCCAGCATGATCTAATGCTCTAAACTCTCGAGTAGGCTGGAAGCAGTTAAATGGGATTTTATTATTATTGTTATTATTTTTAATGAGGAGCTTTATCTGGTTAAAATGTACCTCACCCCCCACCCCTCCCACTCTAGAAAATCCATGTCCGTGTTCCAAGAACTGGGAAAAGTTTTGCAACAGAAAATGCTATAAATATTTCCCCTTATTGACTAATTTTCTGCTTTTTGTGCCTTTCTGTCACTAGAAGCAAAGCTGTTCCTTTGGCTTACAGAACCACAGGGAAAGTTTATTTTTTCAATATTTTAAAGCAAATCCATGAGATTTTTTTTTTTTTTTTTTTTTTTGTGTGTGCTTACTTAGCTGATGGGAACAACAGCCTTGGAAATTTGGTTTGTAGAGATTTGTTTGATTTGGTGTTTCTGGAGCAGATCTAAAGGTGCCTCTTTAATGAGGTGTCTCACCCTCCACTGCGGTGGAGCTTTGTGACTGTGGCCTCCAAGAGGGTCTTTAAAGGAGGTTCAGCAGCTTCTGCATTGTTTTCTGGGCAGGAAGGAAATGAAGAAAAAGCTGTTTTCCCTTTCAGGAAGGTCGGGAGAGCTTTCCCCTTCCCCTCTCTCACCGCTGCTCGGGGTGAGCTGGGATGAGGGGCAGTGCTGGCACATTAATTCCCCTTTTCCAGTTCTTTTCTGTCCTCCTTCAGACCCACATCACCATCTCACAGGGTCCTGATTGCCTCCAGTTTCCTCAGAAATTCTGGACAAAATGTTGGGAATGGCTCTTGGTGGCTGCTGCTGCCTCTGCCTGGAGGTCAGAAGGGATGAGGAGCTCCACTTTAATTTGAAGGGAGCTGTGAAAGGACACGGTCCTGCTGGCTGGAGACACCCATTTCACAGTCTGTGCCACTCACACTTCCCAGACTCTAGACTGCTCAGCCAGAGCCTTCAATAAATTCATTTTCAGTTCCTTAAATCAGCCCCTGACAGCACTGAGGGTACTGCACTTCTGAATATATTAAATATATTAAATTAAATGTATTAAATGCATTCCCCCCTGCCCTTAAAGGGCTGCACAGTTTGTTGTTATTGCAGCTCCAGCAGCCTGTCTCCTCTGGAAAGCACAGCTGGCAGAATTCCCTGCTGGGAGAGCAGGGCACAGGGATGGGCACATCCCCAAAATGCCCCAAGGGCCCTTGGAGGGGCTGAGCATCCCTGAGGAGCCCCTGGGTCCTGTCCGTGTACTCCTGGGGATGTCACAAACATTCCCTGGGATGGGGACAGAGTTACCCTCAGGGATTTCCTGCTTGGACATTACATGGGATGTGAGGCAGGAACAGAAAATGTCCCAATGGTGCAGCCAGGAGATGAAACACTGAGCAAAAGGGCTCTGCAACTCTCCAGGCAAAGGGAAAAAAATCCAGGAATCAGGGCTGGAAGCAGAGGACTGGTGACCTCCAGGGAAATATTCACTGCCAGTGCAGCCATTAAGGTCTCAGCCTCACTGGGAATTCTCCTCATTTGGAAATCTGCAAATCCTGAGTGCCTTTCTGGAATATCAGCTTTTGGCTGATGAAAGGGATCGGTTTGATCCAGGAGGTGGCTGATATTTTATGGCCTGTGTGGATACGAGCAGGCTGCATGTGCAAATTCACTCCTTTAATCCATATGTCAATAAGGATAAAAGATAATAATTGATTTTTTAAAAAATGGAACTCCTCTGCCCAATGAATTCTGTAAATGAAAGCTTTCCTCCTCACAAAGTCTCACCTGGGGATATCAGCTCCACACCGAGACCTAAATCAAGACCTGTGCATTATTTAAATCCCACATAAAACCTGTTTCAAGGATTTATTTGGGACACAGAGTATCAGTTATGGCTGGTTCTCTGTATGAGGGCATCCCCCAGCAAAATCACAGAATCCCAGAGTGGTTTGGGTTGGGAGGGATCTTAAATCCCCTCCAGTGCCACACCCAGGGACACCTCCCACTGTCCCAGGTGCTCCAAGACCAGAGCTCTCAGTGCCACCTCCAGCCCTTCCTTGGACACCTCCAGGGATGGGCACTCCAAACCCCCCTGGGCAGCCCCTGCCAAGGCCTGAGCACCCTTTCAGTGATGGCAGCGGGGCCTCCAGAGCTCCCTGAGTGCCCAAGGGCATCTCCACTCACATCCTCCTTCCCTGTGGGTGGGCAGCCAGGCGCCTTCCATGTCCAGCACTGAGTGCAGAGAATCCCACATTGCCTTGGCTTGGGTTGGGAGGGACCTTAAATCCCATCCCATCCCATCCCATCCCATCCCATCCCATCCCATCCCATCCCATCCCATCCCATCCCATCCCATCTCATCCCATCCCACTGTCCCAGGTGTTCCCAGCCCCAGTGTCCAGCCTGGCCTTGGGCACTGCCAGGGATCCAGGGGCAGCCACAGCTGCTCTGGGAATTCCAGCCCAGCCCCTCCCCACCCTCCCAGGGAACAATTCCCAATTCCCCAGATCCCATCCATCCCTGCCCTCTGGCAGTGGGAGCCATTCCCTGGGTCCTGTCCCTGCAGGCCTTGTCCCCAGTCCCTCTCCAGCTCTCCTGGAGCCCCTTCAGGCCCTGGAGGGGCTCTGAGCTCTCCCTGGAGCCTTCTCCTCTCCAGGGGAGCACCCCCAGCTCTCCCAGCCTCGCTCCATGGCAATCTCCTCCTCCCAGAGGAGCTGCTGCTCTCCTTGCAAGTGCTTTCCAAAGAGGAATGTGACAATTGTTAATCCTCTGAAGCTCTGGCTGTTTGTGTTATGGTGCTGCCTCCTGCACTCACTCATTTGTTGGTTTTTAGGTTGTTTTTTTTTTTTTTGGTTGTTGCTGAATTGGTGAGATTTAACAGCAGAAATAGAAAGGATCATCACCAGTACAGACAAGATCATTTTCCGAGGAATCTCAATGCTTCACCTCCCCACATTCTGCTTTAACTCCTTAAAAATATGATAATGGCTCTTTAAAAAAAAAAAAAAAAAATTCCTTCATGAAAATTAACTGGGAAATCACTTCTAGTCCCTATTAAGCTGCTTTAGGTGCTTTTGGAAAGCTCGAATCACAGCTTTCTCCAAACAACACAGGCATCTAAGCTGCTCTAAGTCCCATTAAGACCTCCCAGCATGGGCAGAGCTGAGGCAGCTGTAGCACATAGTTCTGGGCAGGCGTAATGGGAGCTGTGCTCACTCTGCCCCTGCTCCTCCTGTGGCCTCAACATTCCCAGGAATTCCTCAGGGATTTTTTTAAAATATAGCCAGTTGCTTTCAAATCCGGGAGGTTTTTGGTAAACAATCCCCAATAAGGAGCACTTACCTGCTTAGGGTTCAGTGAAATTCCTCTGCTATTTAAATCCATCCTCCCTGCTGGTCTCTCTTGCTCCCTCAAAGATGTTTTTCCATGGTTTCCAAGGAAGCAATGCTGTGTGGTTTCTTTTATTTTTTTCCCTTTTTTTTTTAACTTGGGAGCCAGAACTCTGCAAGGCAACAAGTAGCTGTGAGTCTTCCTGTGTAGTATTCAGATCCAGCTCCCAGTTAGGCAAAGTGGTGTTGATTTTACTGGAAATCTGCCGAGCCTTTAATCCTGCCAGCGTTAATTAAAGGGTCTAAAAAAACACAAACTGGAAGAAGAGCCCTGATCAGATAAATATCTTTGTCCTGCAGATTGCTCCCAGGATGATCACTCAGCTTCTCAGCCCATGGAAAGGAGCCTCCAGCTTTTAATTTCCTTAAAATGATGCAGAGGGGGCAGATGAGGATATGTCCTGCTGAGCCTCCCTTCCCTACAAGGATGCAGCATCCCTGTTTTGTTGGGATTTCTCCAACAAAATTTGCACCCAGAGCTTTGCAGGAGGATCTCAGCCAGCAGCTTTACCTGGTCTGACCAAGGGCGAGGAAGGGAGAGACAGAGCAGAGGGAAAAGGAGTTGGAGGGGAAGGAAACAGAGCTTGGGATGAGTTGGTCCTTTGGTGTTTGGGATGAATTTGTTGGCATTGGGGGCTGGGAAAGGAGGGCAGCAGCCACACACTGCCCCGCCCAGGGACAGGAAAAGGACAGGAGGTCACACTGGTGGCTCCTGGCACATCTTGTCAAACCCAGCAGCTGCTGAGCCCCAGCAGAGGGGCAGGAGGGCTCTGGGAGCCCTGCCCAGCTCCTGCAGCTGCACAGGGACACACTGGTGTGTCCAGCCAGCTTTCCTTTGGACACCTGAGGTGGCCTCAGTGGCCTTTGGACACCTGAGGTGGCCATGGTGGCCTCGGAGTGCCACTGAGGACCTGAGTGCAAAGGCTGGCACTGAACAGCTGGCACTGAACAGCTCCCTCTCCTCGGGACTTCCTGCTGCTCCCTCCTGGTCCGGGGCTCCCCCCTGGTCCCTCCTTTCCAGGGCTGGCTGTTGGTGGCACAGAGGATTTATGGGCTGGTTCTGGGGCACCAGCACGCTGGGGATGTCCCCTCCCCACTCAGCTGGATCCCCACAAAGCCCCTGCTCACAGCAGGCACTGCTGATGTTGTGTTTGCTGCCTTTGGAGGGGCTCCAGGCAGGGATTTTGGCTGAGCAGGGATGGGGCATTGCTGGAGGTGTGAGCTGCACAGGCAGCAGCACAGTGACTCAGGCTGTGCTCTCACTGCTTCTCATTTCCAGAATGAAATTCCAGCTCCATGAGGCCACAGCTGGGACTGTGGATAGGTTTTTTTTTCATTTTCAGGCCATGGTGATTCACTGGGAGCAGAGGTGTCCGTGAGAACACGCTCCTGGCTCATGGGGTGGGTTTGGGGCCACGACATAACTCCTCCTTTGGGGTGGGGAAAGAGGCTCTGGTTTGGAGCAGGAGCTGAGCCAGGCTGAACTCAACCTCACACCTGAGTGTCCTGACCAGGGGGCTAAGGGCAGTTAAACATGAGGCTTAAAAAGAATAAATCTCTCTTACTTGGAGCTGCTTTGCAGCATTCAAGTTATTAAACATCCCCTGAATCCACGTCCAGGTTGGGTGCCAGATACACAGGGATATAGAGTCAGCCTTTGTCTCTCGTGGTGTTTCCTGCTGGAGCTGCTCCATTTTGTATGAAATGGGCTGAAATAAATAATTCATGGGCTAAGGAGAAATCAAGGTGGCAGCTGGGTGGTTGTGGCACTCTCTGAGAGGTGAGGGCACCACAGGTAATGCTCTGCTCCAGTGAATAGTGGCTTTTTTATCCCTGATATCCACAGCAGAAGGAGGAGAGGCTCAGAGAGGTCCCCTGTGCTCCCCACAGCTCAGGGACTGGGCACTTTGCACTGCAGGACCTCAGTCCTGCCTGGAGGTTGTAACAAAATGGGAGAATTCTGGTTTTCCTCTTTTTTTTATATATTGTTTGGTGAGAAAACCAAGCCTTGTGCTCCTCAGTGCCCTCAGGTGTCAGTCCAGCAAGGCTGAGGGCACAGCAGGGGATGGGAAATTCAAACACTCCTTCAGCAGGGCCCAGGTTTCTCCTCATCATCCCCTCAGCTCATAAATCCCTGGAAGTGCCCAAGGCCAGGTTGGATGGAGCTTGGAGCACCCTGGGATGGTGGGAGGTGTCCCTGCCCATGGGACTGGATGGACTTTAAGGTCCCACCCAATCCCAGTCTGGGATTTTAGGAAGAGCTGTTGGAGAGGAAAAGGGAAAATGGGACATTTTTGCTTTAATTCTCCTACCCTTCATTTTCTTGCCTGCTCCACCTGCCTGCTTTCCCTCCTCCAGCCAATGCTCCCCTTTGTTCAGCATTTCCCTGGCCTGTAAGTGGGGTTAATTAGTGTCTAATTAACCTGCCTGTAATTTGAGAGGCAGAATTAGAGAGGTGCCCTCTGATGCTCAGGAGTTATCCCAGAGCAGCCCCAGTGACCCCACATCCCATCCTGGCCCTGAGGAAGCCTCATTAGGAGGTTTCTGAGTTCCAGAGAGTGTCCAAGGCTCCTCCTGCTTGAGGAGCTGAGTTGGCCCAGCCCTCTGGTGCATTCCAGAGCACCTGAGCCATTCTTTTGGGGGAAAATGGCAATGTAGGGTTTTCCCCTCTTGTTGGCAGCTCAAACCCTCATTTTATTGTAGAATTATAAAATCATTAAAGCTGGAAAAGCCTCATGTCCCCCGGTGCCACATCCATTTGGTTTTGGAACATTTCCAGAGCACCTGAGCCCTTCTTTTTGTGGGAAAATGGCAATGTAGGGTTTTCTCCCCCTGTTGGCAGCTCAAATCCTCATTTTATTGTAAATTCATAAAATCATTAAAGCTGGAAAAGCCCTCCAAGATCATCCAGCCCAGCCCTTCCCCAGCATGGCCAAGGACACCACTGCCCCATGTCCCCAGGTGCCACATCCACGTGTTTTTGGAACGTTTCCAAAGCACCTGAGCCATTCTTTTGGGGGGAAATGGGAATACAGGGCACCTCAAATCCTCATTTTATTGTAGAATTATAAAATCATTAAAGATGGAAAAGCCCTCCAGGATCACCCAGCCCAACCCTTCCCCAGCACGGCCAAGGCCACCACCACTGCCCCATGTCCCCAGGTGCCACATCCACTTGGTTTTGGGACATTTCCAGGGTAGATACTCTCTGCCCTGTGGTGCTGAGGGTCTTCTCCCCTCCAGGCAGGTGGGGCCGTTGGGATGAGGTTGGAGGATGATGATGATGCAACACTGGGATGTGTTTCCCATCCCTGCTTTCCTCCCATTTTTAATTAACTGCATCCTCACAGCTGAAAGCAGCCCAGGCCTTTTCTTCCACCAGCCCCAAAAGTGTGCCCCAGCAGTTTTTCCAGGCTGCACAACCCCTGAAAGGTCCCACAGCCCTGCCAGCACCTCGCCCTGCAGCCCAGGGCAGCAGCAAAGGGAGGGAAGGGGGGACCTGGCCTCGTGTCACGGGGGATTAGCAGTGGGCAGGGGCTCAGGGACACTCAGGGACCTTTGTCTGGTTCAGAGAGAGTTTTGACTTGTGACTGCTGAGCGTGCAAAAGGGAAAAAAAAAGAAGAAAAAGAAGAGAAAAAAAAAGAGGGGGGGAAAGAAAGGGGGGGAAAGGAGCCATATTTGAGTGAAATGGATTTTCTGCTTCTTTTCAGGGAATCTGACTAAACACATGAAGTCAAAGGCCCACAGCAAAAAATGTCAGGAGCTGGGCGTGTTGGTATCTTCACTGGTGGATCTGGAAGCCGAGGAAGGTAAACCCAGCCCTTCCCTGTCCAGAGCTGCTGTGGGTGCTGAGAGAGGGGCAGGAGCAGCCAGGGCAGAGCCCATCCTGCCACACATGGGGGGCACAGAGGTGCCCCCCAGGCTCCTTCCAGGGGCTGCTGTGAGCGTGGGGCCGTGCCGGGAGCTGTGCCCAGGGGAGGGTCACCGTGAGCCTGGGCTTGGTGACACCGGGGGATGTTCCAGTTTTAGTGGCTCTGGTTCTGTGCCTGCCTGAAGGGTTTGGTGCTGCAGGGACGGGCGTGGCAGTGCAGCCACCGCACGGGGAAGGGGTGGCAGGAGGAGGCTCCTGTTGGTGTCCCAGTGTGTGTCTGCCACACGCCAGGGGGGCCAGGGGCAGTGTCACACAGGGGCAGTGTCACACATGGCAGTGTCACACATGGCAGTGTCACACACAGGGAATGTCACACACAGGGAGTGTCACACACAGGGAGTGTCACACACAGACAGTGTCACACATGGCAGTGTCACACAGGGGCAGTGTCACACATGGCAGTGTCACACACAGGGAATGTCACACACAGGCAGTGTCACACACAGGGAATGTCACACACAGGGAGTGTCACACAGGGGCAGTGTCACACATGGTAGTGTCACACACAGGGAATGTCACACACATGGCAGTGTCACACACAGGGAATGTCACACACAGGCAGTGTCACACAGGGGCAGTGTCACACAGGGCAGTGTCACACACAGGCAGTGTCACACACAGGGAATGTCACACACAGGCAGTGTCACACAGGGGCAGTGTCACACACAGACAGTATCACACATGGCAGTGTCACACAGGGCAGTGTCACACAGGGCAGTGTCACACACAGGCAGTGTCACACACAGGGAATGTCACACACAGGCAGTGTCACACAGGGGCAGTGTCACACACAGACAGTATCACACATGGCAGTGTCACACAGGGCAGTGTCACACAGGGCAGTGTCCCACAGGGCAGTGTCACACACAGGGAGTGTCACACAGGGGCAGTGTCACACAGGGGCAGTGTCACACACAGGGAGTGTCACACATAAGCAGTGTCACACAGGGGCAGTGTCACACACAGACAGTGTCACACATGGCAGTGTCACACAGGGGCAGTGTCACACATGGCAGTGTCACACACAGGCAGTGTCACACACAGGGAATGTCACACACAGGCAGTGTCACACAGGGGCAGTGTCACACACAGACAGTGTCACACATGGCAGTGTCACACAGGGCAGTGTCACACAGGGGCAGTGTCACACAGGGGCAGTGTCACAGGGGTAGTGTCTCACACAGGCAGTGTCACACAGCGGCAGTGACACAGGGGCAGTGTCCCACACAGGGCAGTGTCCTGCACAGGGAGTGTCACACACAGGGAGTGTCACACACAGGCAGTAGGCAGTGTCACACTCAGGGGCAGTGTCACAGGAGCAGTGTCACACAGAGGTAGTGTCACACATGGCAGTGACAGAGGGGCAGTGTCACACACAGGGACAGTGACACGCAGGGGCAGTGACACAGAGGGGCAGTGTCACACACAGGCAGTGTCACACATAAGCAGTGACACACATGGGCAGTGTCACAAGGAGAGTATCACACATGGGCAGTGTCACACAGGGGCAGTGTCACACACAGGCAGTGTCACACATAAGCAGTGACACACAGGGGCAGTGTCACAGGGACAGTATCACACATGGGCAGTGACACACAGGGACAGTGTCACACAGGGACAGTGTCACACACAGCAGCAGTGACACAGGGGGCAGTGTCACGCACAGGCAGTGTCACAAGGACAGTATCACACATGGGCAGTGACACACAGGGACAGTGTCACACATGGGCAGTGACACACAGGGACAGTGTCACACACAGCAGCAGTGACACAGGGGGCAGTGTCACACACAGGCAGTGTCACACAGGGGGCAGTGTCACACACATGAGCAGTGTCACAAGGACAGTATCACACATGGGCAGTGACACACAGGGACAGTGTCACACATGGGCAGTGACACACATGGGCAGTGTCACACACAGCAGCAGTGACACAGAGGGGCAGTGTCATAGGGACAGTATCACACATGGGCAGTGTCACACAGGGACAGTGTCACACACAGCAGCAGTGACACCCATGGGCAGTGTCACAGGGACAGTATCACACATGGGCAGTGACACACAGGGACAGTGTCACACAGGGACAGTGTCACACAGGGACAGTGTCACACACAGCAGCAGTGACACGCTGGCAGTGTGACATCAGTGAATTCCCTGTGCCTCACTGCCTGAGGCTGCTTGCCCCCTGGCTCTGGGAGGCTCTCTCAGAAGCAGAGCTGCCCCTGGGCCTGCTGGGCTCTCGGGACCTTTGCCAGCACTCTGGGGGAGTTTGGAGTCACAGCAAGTCCCAGAGTGTCACCGAGGGGAGTTTCCCGGTTCCCATTTCCCGTTGCCGTCGCTGCAGAGCCCTGTGGGTTTGTTCAGGGGTGCACAGAGCTGCCCTCGGCAGGGATAGGGTCACGGGAGCTTTCCTTTCCTTCCTCCCAGCTTCTCTCCCATCTGCTGAAGACACACTGGACTTCTGCTGGGAATGGGAACATTCTGCTCCATGAGCAGAGAGGCCCATTGCTCACAAATGTCAATGTTAAATACAGCAGCCAAGGAGATAGGCAGAAAATGGGATTTTGTCCTCTAATGGTCGGTGCTGTTTGGATGGATGAGAAAATAACACAGGAATGGCAGAAAGGTGCATGAGAAATTGGAGATCCCAGCTGTGATCACAGCCCCTGCTCTCAGGGTGAGGGGCTGCAAGGAACCCTCCCCTGTGTCCTCTCTCTTCCTTGCAAAGAGGCTCAGAACAAGCACCAAATGGGCCGTTTTAATTAAATAATAATAATAAAAAAGGCTCCAATTTCCATGTGACACAAAGCAGCACAGGAAGGTTGCTGTGCTTTCCTCTGGGGGCGGGCAGGGAGGGAGCAGCAGTTCCTAAAACTCCCTGGATTATTTTAAACCAGAGTTGTATTTCACTTGATTGTTTGTATTTCTATTTAAGGGGCAGCAGAAAGCAAGGGGTGTTACTATAAAAGGACATTGGAGTATAATTCCTCACTCCTGCCTGGGCTGGACTCGGTGGGGTGGTACCAGTGGGGAGAATAAATAACACCCATGGAATGAGAGGCAACCTCAGACAAAGCTGTCAGCAGGACACGTTCCCACTAATTCCCTCTCTCCTTTCTTCCTCCCCCCCTCCCTCTCTCCCTGTCCTGCCCTTTCTCTCCCAGTGAGCTCAGCAGGATGAATTTTGGAAGCCGGGGTCAGGTCTGAGCTCTGTCCCTGCCTGCAGAGATCGTGCCAGGAGGCCAAAGCAATTCCCTGGGGCTGTCCCAGGACTCTCTGGGATGTTTCCCTTGCTGGAATTTGTGGTGGCAAATGCAAACAGCTCCTCAGTTTGGGGCTGGCTTCACCTTCCCTTGGCTCCTGACCCCTGACTGGGGCAAATTTGGCATTCCCAGTTACATGGATTCCTCTGTCCCAGCTGAGGAGAGGAACCAGGAGAGAAAGGAGAGTACCAGGCCCAGGCACAGCTCCTGCCTGTCCCCAACCCCAAAGCCAGAGTCAGGGGCTGGCTCCCATCTCTGCCAGTGAAATGCATTCCTGTTCCAAGCAGGAAATATGCATGGCTCAGCCTACAGCTGGGAGTTTGGAATAATATTTGTTCTGAGCTCAGTTCCTCTGGGAGTTTGCAAACAGCCCGGGCGCAGCAGCCCCGTCACCGTGGAGGATTTCACAATGCGAGCCAGGATCCCTCTCCAGGGAGTGCTGCTGGGGCAGCTCTGCCCCGGGGACGGTGCAGGGACATTTCCACCCGGGGCTCTGCCCCAGGGATGGTGCAGGGACATTTCCACCCGGGGCTCTGCCCCGGGGACGGTGCAGGGACATTTCCACCCGGGGCTCTGCCCCAGTGACAGGGCAGGGACATTTCCACCCGGGGCTCTGCCCCAGTGACAGTGCAGGGACATTTCCACCCGGGGCTCTGCCCCAGGGATGGTGCAGGGACATTTCCACTCAGGGCTCTGCCCCGGGGACGGTGCAGGGACATTTCCACCCGGGGCTCTGCCCCAGTGACAGTGCAGGGACATTTCCACGCAGGGCTCTGCCCCAGTGACAGTGCAGGGACATTTCCACCCGGGGCTCTGCCCCAGTGACAGTGCAGGGACATTTCCACCCGGGGCTCTGCCCCCAGGATGGTGCAGGGACATTTCCACCCAGGGCTCTGTCCCCGGGATGGTGCAGGGACATTTCCACCCAGGGCTCTGTCCCCGGGATGGTGCAGGGACATTTCCACCCAGGGCTCTGCCCCAGGGATGGTGCAGGGACATTTCCACGCAGGGCTCTGGCCTGGGGACATTTCCACACAGGGCTCTGCCCCTGGGACGGCTGCAGGTATTTCCACCCGGGACAGCAGTCCCTTGCAGGTCAGGCAGACCCTTCCTGGATAAGCAGCCATAGGAAAACCCACGAGCCTGGGGATGCCAAATGCTTCCTGAAGGGCCTGGCATTCCAAATAAACCAAATCTGACTTTTCAGTCCATGCTGGGGACTTGGAGCTGTGTGGCCGTGTCCCCTCCAGAGCCACCCTGGCTGGGGCCCAGCTAGGCTGCCGTTAATGTCCCTGCAGGCAGTGACAGCTCAGAATGGGGACAGCTCCAGGCTGGGCACAGCACGAGCAGAGTGCCAGGCTGAGCCTGGGGAGGGGGATGGCAGGGCTCTGAGGGGTCACACACAGATGTCACACACAGGTGTCACACACAGGTGTCACAGGTGTCACACAGGTGTCACACACAGGAATCACACACAAGTGTCACACACAGGTATCACACACAGGAATCACACAGAGATGTCACACAGAGGTGTCACACACAGGTGTCACACACAGGTGTCACACACAAGTGTCACACACAGGTGTCACACACAGGTGTCACACACAGGTGTCAGACAGGTGTCACAGACAGCTGTCACACACAGGGGTCACACACAGGTATCACACACAAGTGTCACACACAGGTATCACACACAGGAATCACACAGAGATGTCACACAGAGGTGTCACACACAGGTGTCACACACAGGTGTCACACACAGATGTCACACACGGATGTCACACACAGTTGTCCCGGCAGCGTCCTGGCTCTGCTACCAGACCGGGATCCGCATGTGTCCCAGCAGCTCCGGGTGTGGGATCCCAGTGTGTCCCAGCAGCTCCGGGTGTGGGATCCCAGTGTGTCCCAGCAGCTCCAGGTGTGGGATCCCAGTGTGTCCCAGCAGCTCCAGCTGTGGGATCCCAGTGTGTCCCAGCAGCTCCGGGTGTGGGATCCCAGTGTGTCCCAGCAGCTCCGGGTATGGGATCCCAGTGTGTCCCAGCAGCTCCGGGTGTGGGATCCCAGTGTGTCCCAGCAGCTCCAGGTGCCCCGCTGGGCACGGCCGGACATCTCCCAGCCCCTCCGGCGCAGGGGACCTGGCAGTGCCGTTCTGCTGGGCTGCAGTGACATCCAGCGGCTGTTCCCGACGGACCTCTCCGGGCTGGGCTGTCCCTGCTGCCAGCAGCTCTGCACGCCCGCCAGGGGAAAAGCAGATTTTTCTCTGAGCATTGAAAGCTCGGTACCCAGCTCAGAAAGCTCCTGCTGGCCCTTCAGGCGGCAGAGAGATGCATTGTAACCTGCAGAAATATGTAAAATCCTGTAGAATTTGCTTTTTTATCCTTGTCACTGCCTACAAGCTCTGATTTACAAAGCCCCAAACGCTCTGTCCTCAAACCACAGCTGGAATTTATCCTACCCAGGGAGAATCCACAGATGCTCCTTCCAACCTTGTTTGATTTTTAGCAAAAGTCCTGCCTTGCTGATGATTATCTGTCATGAAATCTAGGCAGGAAAAGGCCCAACACATGGAGCTGGTGGCAGCTGGGGATATTCTGGCATCACCATTGTAACAAATAATCTTCAAACCCCACTGAAGGGTGAAGGTGCTGCTGCTCTCATCTATTAAAGGGGTTTTTTTTACTATTTTAGAGTAAATATAAAGAGTGTGGCAGGTGCCCAGCAAGGACCGAGGGCTGCGTGCGCTGGCAGAGCTGGAATTGAAACTGGGGTACAGTGGGATTCACTGGGATCTACTGGAGTCATCAGCAGTGGAGTTGGCAGAGAGGGCAAGGCAGCAGCTTCAAAGCAGGAGATGATCAGACCTAGGAGCAGCCAGATCCTCTCTCCCCTGGTGCCCTAAGAGCTTGTGAGCAGATTTAGCACAGAAATAGCCCCTTACATGTGTTTGGTGAGCAGATTTAGCACAAAAATAGACCCTGAACATGTGTTTGGTGAGCAGATTTAACTCAAAAATAACCCCTTACATGTGTTTGGTGAGCAGATTTAACTCAAAAAGAGCCCCTTACGTGTGTTTGGTGAGCAGATTTAACACAAAAATAGCCCCTTACGTGTGTTTGGTGAGCAGATTTAGCACAGAAACAGCCCCTGAATGTGTGTTTTATACTCTCTGTTCTGTGTTTGCCCCCAGGAACCAGTGAAGACCTTTTCCAGGACTCTGAGGGGCGGGAGGGATCTGAGCCCATCGAGGAACACCAGTTTTCAGACCTCGAGGAATCTGACGACGATGATGACAATGAGGACGAGGAAGATGAGGAGGAAGAGGAGAGCCAAGACGAGCCAGCGCTGAAGCTGCCGGAAGGCAAACACAGCACCCTCCTGCTGCACTCCTCGGGGGGCTCCCCGTCTTCTCCAGAGGAAGGCACCGAAACATCCACAGCTCAAGAAGCTGCTTCCAGCGCCCCAAAAGCAGGGGAAGGCCAGCAGGCCTCCTCCTCCTCCTCAGGGCTGGAGACCAAGTGGTCAGCAGACAGCAGCGACATTGCTGTGTGCCACAGCTTCTTGAGCCTCCACAGACCAGCTTTGACCTCCACCGAGCACTTGGCTCCTGCTGAGAGAGAGTCTGTCACAAGGCCACAGATGTCCTTGGTCATGGACCTGTCGACCTCCAAAGACACCTCCCCGAGGAAAAGGTGGTCCCCGAGCCAGGACTGTGGCAGAGGAGGTGGCAGCAGCAGACCAATGATAGCAAGGAAGCACTTACTGACCAAAAACGAAACGTCCCCCAAACGCTTCTCCCCCACAGCAGAGCTGTCCTCCCTGAGGTGCCTGTCCCCAGGGAGGGGGCTGTCCCCCTGCCAGCGCCTCTCTCCCAGAAGGGAGGCCTCTCCCCTGAGATGTGTGTCCCCAAGGCTCGAGCTGTCGCCCAGCAGGCACCTTTCCCCCCGGAGGGAGCTGTCCCCGAGGACAAGCGGAGAAGCGGCCCCTGCCAGGCACTCGTCACCCAGCAGAGAGATGGCATCCCTGAGGTACTTCTCCCTGAAGAAAGTCTTGTCTCCAGGCTGCTTGGAGCTGTCCAGGTGTCCACCCACTGGCAAAGAGGACTTGCCTGGTACTAGCAAATCAGCAGAGGACAAAGTTCCAAGCTCATATCAAGCCCAGCCCGGGATATTCTCTTCGATGCCTCTACCTCACAGGTTCTTTGGCAAAAACGTACAGCTCTACGAGTCCAAGCTGGTAAGTCCAGTGCCCTGCTGCCCTCTGGTCCCCACAGGGTGGTTTCTGACACAGTTTTTGGTGAAGGCTGTGATGCAGAAGGGCACAGGGACTCTGTGACCACTGTCACAGGTGACCCAGAGAACAGGAACAGGGGTCAGCAGTGGGTTTTGCACCCATTTGAGTCCTGCCTTTCTCAGTTGGAGAGAAATAAAGTTATCCCTTCTCCAAGGGGTTATTCCCACTGCTGAGCCAGCCAGTCCTGCTGGGACAATCACCAAGGACAACCTCTTAATGATTAATTGTCACAAAGAGCCTTTTTGTTCCTGGGAATTTCATTCCCATCCCTGAGGTTTCCCCGGCTGGGGTGGAGCTGTGACCATTTCCCAGCGGTCAGTGTCCAGAGCCAGCTCTGCAGCAGCCCTGGCTGAGCCCTGTGTCCACCCACAGCCAGCTCTGCTGGATGAGCTGCTGAGAAATGCTTGTTTGGACAGCTCTCATTTCATCTCACTTCTCCCTTCAGCACAGAGAGGGGTTTCCCACTGGGTCCAGAACATGATTTAATCTCTCTGCTGGACAAATCAAATCCTGTGGGTAAAGGGAAATTGCCTGTTCCTCCCAGAGCTGCAGGCAGATTGATGTGGGGGAATATTTCCCATTCCTGCTGGAGTGCCTGGCTCTGCTGTCAGTTGTCTGATGAACATGAGATCTCCTCGCTGTGGGGAGAGACTCCAGCCCTCAGGGGCTGCACTGGGGAGAGAGAGAGGCCTTTACAGAACCCCTGCCACCCCAGATGCTGAGCCAGGGCTTCTCCAGACTTTTCTCCCATGCCCACGCTAACCTTCTGTCCTGTGGTGCCTCCTTCCTCCTCCCTTCCACTCTGAGTCTTTGTCTTACCTTCTCAGAGACTCTCCTTTACTTTAGGACCAAATCTTGGCTTCCTTTAACGCTGCTTCCCTTTCCTGTCAATTCACTTCTTGTGGTGAATCCCAGGGCTCTGGAAACCCTCATCCTTCAACTCTTCTGTCAGGATAACTTCCCGCTGCCTCTGCTTGGAGCAAATCCCCTCAGCTCCCAAATCCACAGTAGGAGTCAATGTTTTAAGCCCTGCTTGTCTGCCATTCCCACCTTTCAGCTCCTTTGTTCACATTTACCTTTTGGCTTCATTTTCCTGCTCCTTTTCTGCACTCAGAGCCACCACTGTTGCTTCTCTGTATGCCTCCAAAGCAACAGGAAAAACCTAAATGGAAAAATTCCCCTTTATCAGCACGATGGACAGCCAGGCTTTCATTGCAAAATTAACATTCCTGGTAAGGCCACAAGAGACAGAAAGACCAGAGGAGGGTTTATCGGGTCCCAAACAGAGCTTGAAGATGATCTTAGCTCAGTTCCAGTGTGAGGCTCACTGCCAAGTCTCGCCACAACCATCTCCCTTCCCACTGACCCTTGCTTAGGGCAGTGTCTCCTCGTGGTGATTGTTGCACCGCTGAATTATTTGTTTGGGCTTTCCCAGCATCCCTGAAGTGATTTAGCCAAGGCTTCCTGTGGATAAGTGACATTTAGCAGTGTTTGGGCTTGTCACTGCTGACCCAGCACACACTACCTTTGGTGGCTCTTCCTTTTTCTCTTTCCTGTTCTCTTTTGCTGCTTTCCTCTGCTGTCTCCTCAGAGATCCAGCTCACAGGATCAGGGAATTATTCCCCATAATCCTACAAAGAAATGTGCCCTCCAGTGGGTCCTTACACTTCGTCTTCAACCCCATCTTAATTGAAAGTTGATTTCAGTTTCTGTTGCTTCCTCTTCTTGGGAGTCCTGTGCAGGGATTTAGTCATAACCTCATCACTAATTAATCCATTTCTGTTTAGCCACATATCTCTCCATGATGTACGTTAGGAAACTATGGGAAGCACCGAGAGAGAAAGAGGAAAAGGTAAAATGTAGGGTCTGAACCCTTGATTTGCACAGAGCACCCCATGAGGGTGGTGGTGGGGACCCACTGCTGGGTGTGCTGGAGGTGATGCCACCTCTCACTGGAAGCATCCCTGCACTCAGCAGCTGTAAGGATGCAATCCTGCTTTAGGCAAGCACAGTGAAAATGAATGAATAAATAAATAAATGAATGAAATAGCCTAATTCTGGGCTCTCAGGAACCCCCTGCACTGACAGGGACCCCAAGCAGCTGAGCTGGCAGCAAACACTGGCAGCTCTGACAGTGTTCCTGAGTCAGCTCTGAGAGTAGGGGTGATGGTTTTAAACTAAAAGAGGGGAGATCCAGACTAGAGCTAAGGAGGAAATTATTTATGCAGAGGGTGGGGAGGCTCTGGCACAGGGTGTCCAGGGGGGTCCCTGGAAGAGCCCAAGGCCAGGTTGGATGGGGCTGGGAGCAACCTGGTCTAGTAAAAGATTTCCCTGCCCACAGCAGGTGGTTGGACAAGATGGCCTTTAAAGGTTCATTCCAACCAAATAATTCTCTGATTTTGTAATGATCCAGGCCTAAGCCAGATACCTGGATCTGTGCCCCAAAACACCATGGGTATATTTGACCAAGAAGGGAAATGCTGTGGGTTGTGCTGCTCCTCACCTTCAAGGTTTGGGGCTCCACACCTCCCTCAGCTGATTGACCTCCCTGAAATCAGAATAAACCCCCAACCCCAGTCCTTGCAGCGAGCCTTGCTGCTGTTGAGGCCATCCCCGTGTGTCACACTGACCCAGCTCTTCTTTTCCCCCTTGGCACAGAAGATGGAACCCCGCAGCCCGCCCTGCTCCCCCGGCACGCCGCCGCCTGCGTGCCCCCGGCCCCTGCAGGTCCCTCACGACCTCCACGCTCCCGGCCGAGGGGAGGAGAATGTCTTCAGCCACCTCCCGCTGCACTCGCAGCAGCTCGCCAGGACCCCGTACCCCATGATCCCCATTGGGGGCATCCAGATGGTGCAGGCCAGGCCCAGCTCCCACGCCAGCCTGGTGCCCGGCCCCGTGCTGTCCCTCCAAGCCGGACACTTCTCTGCATCCAGCGGCCTCGCCCAGCTCAGCCGGGCCACCACGAGGGACGGGGAGCCCCAAAGCCCTCCAGAGCCGTCTTCGGCGTCCGTGTCCCCCGTGGCCAAGGTCTCCAAGTACACCCTGTCCCCGGAGCTGGCGGGTGGTGGCTTCTTGGAGAAGATGAGGACTAGCGAGCCCCAGCAGGAGCAGGAGGAGCACAGGCCCGCGGCGGAGGCCGAGCCCAGCCCGGCGGAGCAGCCGCGGCCCTCGGTGTCCCCAGGCAGCCCCAGCACCCCCCGGGAGCCCTCTCCAGAGCCCTCGGCCAGCGGGGAGGAACCCTCCAAAGACACGGGCAAGCAGCAATCGGGCAACTCGAGCACCCCTTCGGAACCAGCCTGCACTTTCATCTCAGCCGTCCCCTCACTGGCCAGGGACAGCCCCTCAGAAGTCCCCCCTGGCCACCCCCAGGCCCTGCGCCCCAGGAACCTCTCCAGAGAGCCCGGCGGGAGCAGCCCACACCCAGAGCACTCCGATTTAGGTCAAACTCACGAAAAGGTGGATGAAAACGTGGGAAGTACTTAAGCCTCCACCAGCTGTTCCACCTTTAGGCTTCCTCTGTAAAATCAACAGACATTTTCAACACTATTTCCTTTAGTATAATCATAAGAAGCACTCTAGTGAATGACCAAACCCATGGAAAATTCCTGGTTTTCTTTGTCCCAGTCTGGTATTATCTCCACATGTATGCAGTTACTTGTGCCTTTTTCTATACCTTTTGTTGCTTGAAATGTACAAAACTGTTTGAGGCTGTGAATATTTTTTTAGAGTTTTTTGGAAAGG
The DNA here is from genome assembly GCF_031753505.1 of Anomalospiza imberbis. NCBI lineage: Eukaryota > Metazoa > Chordata > Aves > Passeriformes > Viduidae > Anomalospiza > Anomalospiza imberbis. The sequence continues at coordinate 1,758,206 of NC_089705.1, forward strand.
GGGTTTGTTAGACCTTGTCTTTTTTGCCATTTAGGTGTGCGTAATCCTGGGCCTGAGAGATGCAGAAAGGAAAGGGTTAAGCATTTTAAAGAGCAAGAAGATGCACTGAAAACAAAAGCAAAACAGAAAAAAACTTTTTTTTATATTGATTAAATGATTAAAAAAAAAAAAAAGAAAAAAAAACCCAAACCCTTGCTCCTGTGTACAGAAGTTTATGAATCGTATTTATTACATGCTTTATTTAATTCTTGCAAAGTGCTTGGTTTTTTTTGTTTTCTTTTTCCTGGCATCCCTATGGTTGTGCTTTAAACAGTTGAAACTGCTTTACATTTGAAAAACGTGTTTACCCTGACCTTGTGACTGAAAGTAGCACTTCCTTGAGCAGGGGAGGTTCGTTGTGTGCAGGGAGAGAAATTGTCCCTCGAAAAGAGGAAAACGAACCGTGAGCACCCCTCCCTCCTGCAGAACCCAGCAAAGCACTTTTCTTTAAAAAAAAAAAAAAAAAAAGGGACAAAAAAAAACTTAAAAAAAAAAAAAATTCTTCTTCAAAGATTTACCTGCGAGAAGGTAGGAATGTATGGAATGTAGAGCCCGTGCCTGGAAGGGTCTCTCGCTGGACGAGCCTCCTGCTTGCTTTGCTTTAATCCTCCCGCAGCGCCCCGGCAAAGCCCTGCCTGTGCTTGAGCCTCCCTGGGCTGGGGGAGCCTCTGCAAACCCTCCCTTGGTGTCAGAGGGGGAGGAGCTCTGCCTTGAAACCCTTTCTCCCTCCGGCATGTTTGAGTTGTGGACAAGCTCCCTCCATCCCATCCCATCCCATCCCATCCCATCCCATCCCATCCCATCCCATCCCATCCCATCCCATCCCCCCCAGGCTCGTTCCTGGCTGCTTTGGGAGCCCCAGGGATGCAGGGACTCTGGGCTCTGCTCCTCTGCTGGGCTCTCGGTGACTCTGGCTCCTGTTGTCACCTTTATTTATTTACTGACGCGGGACTTCCCCAGCTCAGCCCTTCTGCCACACACGGGCCCTGTTTTTGGCTGGTTTTGGGAGATAAAAATTTGATGCTGAATGGTGAATGCTTGCAAAATCAGCTTGTCATGCATGCGCAGCAGCTTTTTCCAGAGCAGATTTTTCGTGATGAGCGTCCCTGGCAGAGCAAAGACCTCAACTGCCGATAAATCCAATACCAAATCCAGAGTGACCCCGACAGAGCCATTCCTCTGTCACTACTTTTTAAATCACAAAGCTTCAAGTCGTTTGCCCCAGCAGGTTCTTTACTACTTCAGAGGGTTTTCTGGTCGATGGCATCTGTACAAACCTCTTTTTTTTAATTAAAAAAAAAAAAAGATATAAATATTTAACCAGTGGACCAGTTCTTTCTTCTTTCAGAGCTGTTCCAGTTTATCGGGTACGTAATACACTTTTTAAAAAAAAATAAAAATACAAAAAAAAATATTAAAAGGAATCAAATAAAATCCTGAATGAGAACATATTTCCTTGCCAGACTTGATGAGCTACGAACTGTTCCCGTTTCACGGGCAAAGAATAGAAATTTTTAAATAATCTTCTGTCATTTTTTCTTCTTCTTTTTTCCTTTTTTTTTTTTTTTTTTTTTTTTTCTTTTCTTGTAAAGGGAATTAAGTACAAAAAAAAAAAAAAGATATGGAAATACCATTAAGGCTGTGACAGTGACCCAAAACAACGTCCAGAACCAATTTATCCCCTAATTAGCACTTTTATCAGGTTTCCCTTTTTCCCATCTCCCCCTTTTTTGGCCCCGAGCCTGGAAGCTGCTCCTGTTCCAGAGGCAGGAGCAGGGGCAGGAGCTCGGCTCCATTCACTCGAGCTCTTAAGCACCAGCTTAAACCCTCCTCAGGCTTTAAGTGCGTGCTTAATACGCGCTTAATCCCAGGGTGAGTGGGAGTGGAGTGCTCGGCCGGGGCTGGTGTGAACATCCCTAGAAACCCTCCAGGAAATCGAGCGATTTCCCTGATTTCGGCCACTTTCTGCCCCTTGTCACATTCTTAACTTGATCCAAGGTAGCTTTTTGTATTTAATTTTACACACATATATATATATATACATATATATATATATATATGTGTGTGGTACATAAAATACTGCAGCAGCTGTGTCTGGTTTTTTGGTGCATTTGCCGTGAGTTTTGGGCTAGATCAAATCTGCTCAGCTTCTTTCTGTAACTGCATTTCAATCTTAAATCTATTTAAACTTTGTGTGGATCTTTTTCCCCTCTGTCATTTGTGGAAAGAGGCAAGGGAGGAAAAAGCCCAAGAAAACCCCAAAGTCTTTACATTGATTATTTTGATTATTGATTACTTTGTTGTCGTTGTTGTGGGGGTTTATTATTGTCATCATCAGGATTTTTAAGCTTTTCCAGCAGCCCAAAGCTTTCTGCACCTCAGCTGCGGAGCATCCGGGCAGTTTGTGTGTAGCCATCCAGATCCCTTCACACGGGGCCAAAAAACAAACAAACAAACAAAACAAAACAAAACAAAACAAAAAAAAAAAAAAAAAAAAAAAAAAAAAAAAAAACAGGAAAAGGAGTTTGGGAGAGGACTGAGGTGCTCCCGGGGACATTCCCTGCCCGGATCCCCTGCCCACACCCGGCAGCCACGGAGCGGGGCAGGCAGGGACGGCCACAAACTCAGGAGATGGGCACAAAAACTGAGTCCCAACCCAGTTTGGCTTCTGTGGCTGGGGTGAAATGGTGCTTCACGCTGTACCCAAGGGGCGAGAAGGCTCCCCCCAAAAATAACTAATTGCTAATTAAGGGCTAATGGTCGCACTGCCAGCTCAGAGCTCCGCGGGAGGGACCCGCAGCACCAGCACCAGCATCTCTGTCTGCGGGCACGGCGGCTCCGGGCAGCGGAGTCACCGCGACCCTGGGCAAAAGTGTGTCCCTCTGGCCCGAGGAGCACAGGAATGTCATTCCCGGGATTTTCATGGGGTTGGGTGTTGTTCCCAGCCCTCAGCGGTGGCTGCCGTTTCCAGCCGGATCCCCTCTGGTCTCCCTGTGTCACCCTCGGTGAAAGCTGATTGTTGGTCACAGCTTTTCATGTCGCTCTGAATGTCTGTTCTGCCTGCAAAACAGGGATGGAAAATCCCTTTTTGCTTCCCACAAGGGCTGCAAGGGTGGCTCTGTTGCTTTGCAGAGCAATTAGTGGGATAATTTACTAGAGAATGTATTAATAATGTAAATGAAAAAGCAGAGCCCAGCCCTCCCTGTTCAGCAGCAGGTGGAAATAAAATCCCCTGCTTTTCTCATGGCAGAGCTTCTCCAATTTATAATCCATGAGGGCACAGGGCCTGGCTGCTCCTCTGTGGTGTGGCTGCTCCATCAGCCCCAATCCCACGGGGATATTTCACTGATTATTTCACTGATATTTCCCTCCCTGCTGAGCTGTTTGGCTGGCTCCTGGATCACACAGGGATGCTCTGGCAGCCAGAAATCCTCCTGCACACAGAGGACTTGGCCCAAGCTCTGGGATCACTCCCTGACAGTGTCCTTATACCAGGACTGACATCCAGAGCTCAGAAAGCTCTTGGACCTTAATCTTGAGCACCTCTGGAGTTTCATCAACTCCTTTGTACTGCAGCAGGGATTTAGCTCCTAAATTGGGCTCGGGGTCTTGCAGGGCTGAGCAGACCATGGGATGAGGAGAGGGCTCCCCAAAACCACCCCATCCTCGAGGCAGAGCTCTGCCAGCTCGGATTATTGCCAGCTCCTTGGCTGGATACCCAGGAGCTGCAGCAGGGAACAAATCCATCATGAAACAGCTGTGAATTCCCAGCTTTCCACTGAGAAATGCAGTTCCTCACCTGCTCCTAAGGGGTGACATCCCAGCCCTGGTGTCCCGAATGTCCCACCAGTCCCACGCCCTGCTCTGATCCCAAATCCAGCCCAGCCCTGGGGCAGGGCAGGTAATTCCCACCTGTGTTCACCCAGAGATCCCAGATCCTTCCTGCCGGGGCTGGGGCTCTGCCTCCCCCTCCCCAACAAATCTGCAGCTTTCCCTGCCCCGGGTTTTGTTCAAAATCCACAGGGACAGCACCTGAACAAGCAATATCCTCAGAGAAGTCATTCAAATTATCCCAATTTCCATGCAAAATCCTCCACGATTTGATCTAGCCCTTCCCTGCTCTCCTTGCTTTTTCTCTGTTAATCTGTTTTTTTTCTTTTCTTTCCTTTTGACTTTTCTGTCTATTGCACAGTATTTACAAATAAAACCATATTGTAAGTTATTTACAAAAAAAAAAAAAAAAGAGAAAAAAAGAAAAAAATAAACTAAAAAACATCAGTCCTGATGGCATAAAACCAATCTGTTTTCATTACTGAGATATGATGGCACTTACGATCACTTTAGTAAATGTAATGTAAAAAATAATTAATAATAATAATAATTAATAATAATAATGTGTACGCAAATTTAATATACATGGTCTCATGTAAGATAAATATTTGCCTTTTTTTCTAAAAGGTGTATGTATTCTGTAAGTGGAATAGTCTGTAGAAAGTTTCTATATGTTCTTAAAATGGCAATACATTCCAAAAAATGGTTCTGTAAATATGTACAGCGTCCAATGGAATTTGGTAGTTTTGCCTGTAATTTTATTTGAACTCCAGTTTCTACACTTGCATCTTGCAATGTCTGTATGGTTATATCAGTGCAAAAAAAATGCAGGTAAAAAGCACAGTCTGATGTAAAAACAACAACAAAAAAAAAAAAAACTGAACAAAAAACACACAAAAAAACAAGAAAACAACAAGAAAAAAAAAAAAAAAAAAAGAAAAATACTCAGTATTTGATGTTTGTGACCCTTATTGTAAATGACATCTGTACTGTGAATGAGAAGTTTTTACAAGTATAATATTGCCTTTACTACAGCTCAGATTGTCTGCTCGGTCTGGGCATATTTTTAAAAAAACAGCATGTTGGAATAAATTTTAAAGTCCCAACATATCACTACGTGTATAAGTGGCACTCTTTAATTCCCCTTTTATTTCCCAGGTCCCTGGAGGCACATCTGGATAAATCCTGGTTCTGCTGCAGCCATCCCATCCCTGCAGGGGAAGTGCTGCCCTCATGGAAATGCCACAATTGTATTTTTTTCCCGTTTTTTCTCCTTTTCCCCCCCAGTTTTTTCCTCCTCACAGAACTGAGGCCGTGAGCAATGGGTGCTCTGCAGATGCCAGGCTGAATTCCCACAATCCCAGACTGCTTTGGTTGGAAAGGACCTTAAAGATCACCCAGTTCCAACCGCTGCTGTGGGCAGGGACAGATCCCCCTGGAGCAGGGTGCTCAGAGCCTTCTCCAGCCTGGCCTTGGACACAAACTTTAGGGGAAAAAATAGGATTATTATAAAAAAAAGTCTGGAATTCCCCCCTTCCACTTGCTCCTCCCAAGGAATTGAGCTGCACTCAGCCCATCAATTCCCTTTATTCACCTGGAAATCCTCCTGGGCAATTCCTGCCCTGTTCCCCTTTGCCCCATCAAAAACCTGCCTGTGCCTGGGGGTGCTGCATGCTGGGGGGTGTCACATGGGGAGGAGAGGGCTGAGAGCAGCAGGGACCTGGCTCCAGGGATTTGGGATCCACTGAGAAGAGGGCTGAGAGGAACAGGGTCCTGGTTTCAGGGATTTGGGATCCACTGAAGAGAGAGCTGGGAGGAATTGGGAATTGGCCCCAGGGATTTGGGGCTCTGTTGTGAAGAGGGCTGAGAGGAAAGGGGATTTGGCTCCAGGGATTTAGGCTCCACAGAGGAGAGGGCTGAGAGCAGCAGGGTCCTGCTTCCAGGGATTTGGGCTCTGCTGAGGAGAGGGATGAGAGGCACGGGGATTTGGGTCCCCAGGGAGCTGGGAGGAGAAGGAGGAGGGATGGCTGGGATGTGCTGCACAGAGCAGCCGGGGACAGCTGCTCCTGTGCCCCGTGTTCCCAGCCGTGCTGGGGACAGTGTGTGAGAGAGGGGACACAGCCCCCGTCCCTCTGCCCGGGGCTGCCTGGGCTCCTCCCCGCCTCGGCCAGATGGTTTGGGGCTTTGCTCCCTCCCAGGAGGAGCTGTTCGATCTGGAAGGGCTGGCACGGCCACCCGGGCTGGTGCTCGTTGTTATGACAACAGGAGGAGGCTGCTGAGAGCAGAGAACAGGGAGGGAGGCAAGGAAAAGGGAACAGAGAATCAAATAATCAGAGAATTGTAGAATCAATTAAGGCTGGAAAAGACCTCCAAGAGCATCAAGTTCAACCTTTGATCGAATCCCACCATCCCCAGTGAGCCATCTCACAAAGGGCAGGATTTTGTGGGGCAGAAGGGGTCAGGCAAGGCAGTGAGGGGCAGGCTGAAGTGTGGGCTGAGCACAGGGCAGGGAGGGAGGGCAGCCCCAGGGACGGAGGGCACCCCGAGGATGGAGAGCACCCCGGGGATGGAGGGGCAGCACCAGGGAGAGAGGGCAGCCCCGGGGAGGGAGAGTACCCCAGGGATGGAGGGCACCCCAGGGATAGAGGGAAACTCCAGGGACAGAGGGCAGCCTCAGGGATGCAGGGCAGCCCCAGGGATAGAGGGAAACTCCAGGGACAGAGGGCAGCCCCAGGGATGCAGGGCAGCTCCAGGGAGAGAGGGAAACTCCAGGGACAGAGGGCAGCCCCAGGGATGCAGGGCAGCCCCAGGGAGAGAGGGAAACTCCAGGGACAGAGGGCAGCCCCAGGGATGCAGGGCAGCCCCAGGGAGAGAGGGAAACTCCAGGGACAGAGGGCAGACCCAGGGATACTGGGCAGCCCAGGATAGAGGGAAGCCCCAGGAATAGAGGGCACCCCCAGGGAGGGAGGGCACTCCAGGATAGAGGGTAGCCCCAGGGATGCAGGGCAGCCCCAGGGATAGAGGGGAAGCCCCAGGGATAGAGGGCAGCTGCAGGGATGCAGGCCACCCCAGGACAGAAGGCAGCCCATGGAGGGAAGGCAGCCCTGGGGAGGAAGGGCAGCCCCGGGGATAGAGGGCAACACCAGGGAGGGAGAACAGCCCCAGGGAGGGAGGGCAGCCCAGGGAGGGAGGGCACCCCAGGATAGAAGGCACCCCAGGGAGGGAGGGAGGGCATCCCCAGGATGGCATCAGGACTGGGCTATGCCTTGCCTGTGACACTGCTGGGCACAAGAAGGGCCTGGCCGTGCCTGCAGGGCTGAGTCCCAGCAGCCCAAACATCACCAGGGGTGGGACCTGTGCAGTGGGCAAAACCTGGGACAACAATGCCCAAAGCAGCAGCCTGGGGGTTACTGCAGATGATCCCTCCCGGGGAGTGTTGGCAGCCAAGCTGCGACCTCATTCTCCTAACAGGCATTGCTCAGACAGGCAGCAAAACAAACCAAAAATTCGCCTGGTAACAAGCCCTGTGTCCTGCTGGGGTCAACAGTGCCCCCTGCCAGCCTCAAAAGGGGCACAAAAAGTGAGTTGCAGGAGTTGCCAGGGGACGCCCAGGGTGTCAGCCTGTGCTTTTCATTTCAAACTGGTGTCTCCTAACATGTCCTTCTCAGAATCACAGAATCACAGAATAATGAGGTTGGAAGAGACCTCTAAGATCATCAAATCCAACCTGTGCCCTAACACCTCAACTAGACTATAGCACCAAGTGCCATGTCCAGTTTTTTTCTAAACACATCCAGAGATGGGGATTCCACCACCTCCCTGGGAAGACAATTCCAGTGCTTTATTATTCTTGCGGTGAAGAATTTTTTCCTAATATCCAACCTGTACCTTCCCTGACGTAGCTTGAGACTGTGTCCTCTTGTTCTGTCAGTGATGCCCGGTGGAAGAGACCGACCCCACCTGTCCACAACCTCCCTTCAGGGAGTTGTGGAGAGCAATGAGGTCACCTCTGAGCCTCCTCTTCTCCAGGCTAAACAACCCCAGTTCCTTCAAATGTTCATCACAGGGCTTGTGTTCCCAGCCCCTCTCCAGCCTCATTGCCTCTTCTGGACATGCTCAAGCATCTTAACGTCCTTCCCAAATGGAGGGGCCAGAACTGGACACAGCACTCAAGATGCAGCCTCACCAGTGCTGAGTACAGGGGCAGAATGACCTCCCTGCTCCTGCTGGCCATACAATTCCTGATCCAGACCAGGATCAGGCCTGGCCACCACATCACACTGCTGGCTCATATTCAGCCGGCTGTCAACCAGCACCCCCAGGTCCCTTTCTGCCTGAACACTGTCCAGCTACATTGTCCTCCATAAATACCCGGAGGATGAAGTGGAAAGCTTGGATTTCATCATTAGCAGGATGCAAGCAGCCCTATCCTCCATTTTATGTGTGAAAACCTGGAAGTGTGTCCCTGTGTGCCTGCCAGCAGAGATTAACACCCCTGGGAAATGCAGGAGTCTCCACTGCCTTCCCAGGGGACCTGCTCACATCGCTCAGGAACATCACCCTGACCCTTCCAAAGGGAGAATAAGCAAAGTTTTCAAGCCCAGATGAGATAAAGACTGGAGAAACAGGGCCTGACTGCCTGGCTGACCCTGCTCTCCCAGCCTGGGTTATCCTGTGATATCAAGTCAGAGAGTGAGGGATGGGTTAAAGCCTCCCAGGTGCTCAACACTAGCCAGACTTTGTGCTCAGGAGCTAGGGGTCTGGGGCTCAAACCCATCCCAGACTGAAAGGACCTGGTGCCCTGCCTTTGGGACTCCCTTTAACCAGGTAACCTGCACCCACTTTCAACCTAAAAACATCCTGTGTGATGAATTTGCTTTTTTCTTCCTGGATTTCCAGCTCAGCTGCACAAAGGGCATGGCTTCAGCAGGAGATAGCAGTGGGTGAGGGCGCATCCATTGTATTATTTATCTCAGCAGGTCTTTCACCATTTTTGCTGCAAATTGCAGTTTAGGCCACAGCTCTGCCCAAGTTGCTCAGTCCTAAAGGCATGCAGCATTCCAGCTGAAATATTTGGTTTAGGAGATTAAATCCCAAACTCCCAGAGGGAGGGTTGGCTCTGTGGTCCCAGCATTTGGTTAAACCTTTGGTCCTGGAAGCGTGTGAGCTCTGGGAATTCCCAGCACTTTGGTCCTGGAAGCGTGTGAGCTCTGGGAATTCCCAGCACTGCACCGTTCACTCCCACAGCACTTTTCCCTCGCAGCGTTCTGCCCCTGGAATCAGCTCATTTGCTGAGAATCCAAAATTTTCACTATAAAAACAGATTTCCAACTATCGTAGCTGCAAAAAGAGCTGGAAACCATGATCTTATCTTTCCTAACATGGGGAAATGAAGGCTGCAAAATGTGTTATTCCTTTAACCTCGTAACTTTGGAGACACGAGGCCAACAGGGTCCTGTGTGACACCAAGCTCCAGCAGAGATCTCTGGTTTAAAGATCTCTGTAACCCATTAGGGTGCAAATTTATGGAAGGAGTTGGGCTGGATAAAAACCAGGTGGCGTTTTAAGGTTAGTATTGCGCTCAAGGAAGGGATTTTCATATTTGTTTATGAGCTTGGTGCCCGTAGTTTTTGGCCTGGGATGTGGCTGCTGCTGGGCTGTCACTCTGTGCCAGCTGGCAGGGGACAAGTGTGGGGAGATGAGGAGATGAGGGTTCTGGGGAAGGAATCCAAGATGGATGGATGGATGGATGGATGGATGGATAGATGGATGGATTGATGGATGGATGATGGATGGATGGATGATGGATGGATGATGGATGGATGGAGGGATGAATGGATGATGGATGGATGGAGGGATGAATGGATGGATGGATGATGGATGGATGATGGATGGATGGAGGGATGAATGGATGATGGATGGATGGAGGGATGAATGGATGGATGGATGATGGATGGATGGATGGATGGATGGATGATGGATGGATGGATGGATGGATGATGGATGGATGGATGGATGGATGGATAATGGATGGATGGATGGATGATGGATGGATGGATGGATGGATGGATGGATGATGGATGGATGGATGGATGGATGGATGGATGGATAATGGATGGATGGATGGATAATGGATGGATGGATGGATGATGGATGGATGGATGGATGGATGGATGATGGATGGATGGATGGATGGATGGATGGATGGATGAATGGATGGATGATGGGTAGATGAGGGTGTGGGGAGAAGCCTCTGAATATGGGTTTATGTTGCTCAGTGGAAGAGCCCAACCTCTCGAGGTAGACACTGCAGTGCTGGCTGTGGCTGTGTGAAATCTCAGCTGATCCTGCTCTGAAGATCCCCTCCCATCCCATTTTCCACGCCTTCCTGACTCTCTGTGAACATTTGTACAGTTATCGCCTCCTTTCTGAGCTCTTCCTTCAGGGCCAAACCCCACAACTCCCAAACTCTCATAGAGGACCAGGAGCTGGGGCTTTAAATCCTTCTCCCCCAGCCAAGGCATCAGCAGGAGCCTCTCAAGCTGCCCGAAGCAGCAGCAGTGATGGCTCTTGCTGACAGCAACCCCATCTTCCAGGGCTTTATATCTCTGACTGGAGACCTAATAAGTGCTGAGTTGGTGTGTGATTTAATGAGGCGAACTTCAAAGCTGCTGTTTCCACACCTAATTCACTCATCAGGACTAATAACTGCAATGGGTGGCGTGTTTTTTTTTTTTTTTTTTTTTTTTTTTATTTCCTCCTAGCAATTTATTATTTACCCTGTTGCTTCACAGCTCCTAATTTAATAAGTGCAATAACCCAGGGGTACTGCTTCAGTAAGGAGGAGAAGCTGTGAAATCCAACAGTCTCTGTCTGCTGGACACCAGAGCTCCCATTATAATGTTTTAAACCCTTTATGGCATTGGCAAGGAAGAGATGTGAAGCTCTGTGCCTCTCCAGACAGCTCCATTCCCAAAATGTGCTGGCAGCTACTGGAAGGGGAGAATGGCAGCGCTGGATCTCCTGGGGATTTCTGTCCTGCAGCCTGGCCAGGTTTAAGTGGGCATGGATGGGGCCAGAGGGCACCTGAGGGTGGCAAAGCACATCCCCTCTGGGCAGGGAGCTCATTTTTGGGCTCTCCTCACTCTGCCTCCCCCTTCCAGGGATGTGCATGAGGGAGCAGAGACCTTGTCCCAGCCCAGTTCCATCCTGGGGGTCACAGTGATGGCCACAAACCCCACTGTGCCCTCTCTGGGGACTTTTAAGGGTCTAGAGGAATTGTTCTGGAGGGGACAGAAGTTTCTGGGATCCTTCCAGGGACGTGCAGACAACTCTGGGGGTGAGGGAGGGTGTCCAAAGTCCCCATGTGCCCAGCACAGGATAAACAAGAGCTCACTCTGCCCTGGCACTGCCTGACAGCTCTGGCACGGCTGGATCATCAGGAATTCCCTGTTGCCTTTTTCCCACCTGAAGCATCCTTGAGGTCCTGCAGCTCCCTGGATCTCCTTGGATATTTTCCAGCCGTATCCTGGGGAGGAACCCGAGCTGAGCTGTGCCCCTGAGCTCCTCCTCAGGCGTGATTTCTCTAAGCTGCTGCGTTCAGAGCTGCTTTAAGGCCCATCCCCATTCCCAACAATCCCCGTCCTTCCCCTTCCCCATCTCCCATCACTGGCTCTCAAAGCGCTTTTGCAGACATTAAAGAGCTGTTCCCCAGAACCCCAGAGGCTGCGGCTGAGCCCAGCCTGCCCTGAAACGTTCCTGCTGTTGCTGTGATACCGGCTGGAGCTCGCTGCAGCCGCCAGCCTTTTTATTACAGCCTCGGCTCGCTCCAAGGTTAGGTCACCCCGCAGATCAAACCCAGGCAGGGATGTGGCTGGGCTGGGATCTTGCTGGGAGCACCCGGCAGAGCCAGGGATGCTGCTTGGCATTCATCAGCTCTTCAGGCAAACTCACAGCCTCCTTTCCTGCCCTTGCACCATCCTTTCCCCCTGATTTATTCATCCTCGGGGCACTGGCCGTGCTCTTTGTGCAGGTTTGAAAGAATTCGGGGTGTTTTGCGGCCTCTCTGTTAATCAGGCACTTCTGGAGAAGGGGAAAATCCTAATAAACCTGAAGCGAGTTCCCCTGCTGCTAATTAGCAGCTGATCCATTTTCCTCGGGGTTGAAGTGGGAAAACAGCAGCGATCCCACATTCCTGGCCCATGAGCTGTTCCCAACCAGGCAGCCCTGGGAGCATCCAAGGCGAAACCTCGGCTCAGTTTTCCTGCCTGTGGAGCACCAGGAAAAGGGGCTGTGTTTCCCATTTTGGGGCTGCTGCTGCTCAGAGCTAGTACAAATTGCAGCCAAATCTGAGGGATGGGCAGGCAGGGACCTGCCCGGGCTCCCGGCCATGGGGCTGGGCTCAGCCAGGGAGCAGCACAAGCCACCTCTGGGCTGGGGGTGCATCCAGGGGTTCCAGAGCCACACAGGGGCTCCAGATCCAAACAGGCGTTCCAGATCTAAACAGAGGCTCAAGATCCAAACAGGGATTCCAGGTCCAAACAGGGGCTTCAGATCCACACAGAAACTCCAGATCCAAATGGTGCTCCAGATGCAAACAGGGGCTCCAGATCCACACAGAGGCTCCAGATCCACACAGGGATTCCAGATCCACACAGGGGCTCCAGATCCACACACGGGCTCCAGATCCACACAGAGGTTCCAGATCCACACAGGGGCTCCAGATCCAAACAGGGGTTCCAGGTCCAAACAGGGGCTCCAGATCCAAACAGGGGTTCCAGGTCCAAACAGGGGCTCCAGATCCAAACAGGGGCTCCAGATCGAAATGGGGCCACACTTGCCACACTTGCTTCAAAGTCTCGCTTTTGCAAATGACAATGCCATGCCTGAAACACAACTCACAACGCTCCAAATCCAAAGAAGGGCTCCAGATCCAGAGAGTGGTTCCAGATCCAAACAAGGGTTCCAGGTCCAGAGAGGGGTTCCAGATCCACACAGGGGCTCCAGATCCTCACAGAAACCCCTCAGCCCTCCCTGCACAGGGATGAAGGGCACAGGTGTGGTCAGCACGGAGGGCTCTGCAGGTCTGAGCCACTCGCAGGGAGAAGAGCTCCATGTGCACAGGACCACATCTGGTTCTGGCCTTACCACGGCAGCCTCAGGCTCTGCCAGAGCCAGAGCCACCTGGAATTCTCCTTCCCAGTCTCCCAGGCCCCAGCAGGGAGACAGAGTGGGGAATGGTGCGCCTCACCGGGGTCTGCAGGCACCACAATCACGGAATCACAGAATCATTCAGGCTGGAAAAGGTTCCAACCCATCGAGTCCAACCTTTGGCTGAGCACCACCACAGCAACTTAGCCACTGCACTGAGTGCCTCAGTGAAATGTTTGCTGAGCAGGGATGGGCACTCCAAACCTCCCTGGGCAGTTCCAAGGCCTGAGCACCCTTTCCATGGGGAAATTCCTGCTGCTGTCCACCCTGAGCCTGTCCTCACCCAGCCTGAGGCCGTTCCCTCTCCTCCTGTCCCTGTTCCCTGGAGCAGAGCCCGACCCCCCGGCTGTCCCCTCCTGTCAGGAGCTGTGCAGAGCCACAAGGTCCCCCCTGAGCCTCCTTTTCTCCAGGCTGAGCCCCTTCCCAGCTCCCTCAACCTCTCCTGGGGCTCCATACCCTTCCAAGCTCCATTCCCTGCCCAGTGTCCACCCACCCTCCAAGGACTGGCCACACTCTCCCTGTTCCTGCAGAGCAGTGATGGTGGCCTTGGGGCCATTCTCATCCCAAATCCCAGCATCTCCTGGGGCTGTCCCAGGCACGAGGATTCCCTCATGGCTTTGTGGGGTTCCCAGCCCAGTGGAGGTGTCTGGTGCACCCTCCAGCCTCTCTAAAGGGCGGCTTTGAGGAGACATTGTTGCTGCCAGATGGAGTTAAGATGAGCTTGCAGGGATGAGGCACGATTGGCTTAGCAGGGCTGGAGGTGCTCATGCCAGCTCCTCACAGCCCCTGTCAGCCAGGTGTGCTGGGCAGAGGCTTCTCTTGAGGAGAAATTAATGATTTTTCTGGAGCTCTAATGAATTGCCTGGGGAAGCTGTCAGTCACGCCAGGCAGAGCAGCCCTGCTGCCCAGCAGCCCCCGCGCAGGGAGCATTTGGGGATGCTGGGCAAGGAGCCAGGAGGGCACCGTGAGCCCCCTGGGGTGGCACCAGGATGGCCTGGAGGTATCCCGTTCCCCGGGAGTGGGGCTGGGAGCAGGAGGATGGGGAGGAGAATCATTCTGGGGAAGAAAAAAACCCTTGTGGGCTCTTGCTGGTCCCACAGACACCCCTGAGGACACCACAGAGAAGGGTTTGAGGCCAGGAGAAATAAAGCATGGGGGTTTAGGTTTTGCTGGCTGTTCCCCCAGCCCAGAGCACACAGCAGGTTACCCTGGTGGGCTCTGCCCCTCCCAGCAGCCCCCAGCCCTGACACGGTGCTGTGGGGCTGGGAAGCCCCCAGACCCTCCCCTCTTTGATAATTACATTCCTCTAAGCAAAACAGGACCATTTTCCCTGCTCCTTTTAGCCCAGCAATGCCCCCAAGTCCCCCACGGGTGTCACCTCAGCCAGGGGGTCCTGCTGGGGCAGTGGGCAATGGGGGGAGGAGGAGGAGGAAGAACAAAAAGATTCCCCTTTCTGCTGTCCCTGTCCTAGAGCTCCAGCACAGGGCAGCTCCCCGGCACTCATGGAAGGGTCACCCCACATGAGACTGGGGAGTTCTGGGGACACCATCTCAGTGCCACCCAAGGGAAGCTGTGGGGTGATGGGGACAACATTGCCATGCCAGCTATGACAATGCTGTGGGACTCTGGGGACATCTCTGCAGTGCCACACAAGACAAGGCTGTGGCGTGAGGGGGACACCATTTCAGTGACACCCAAAGGAAGATGCGGGGTGCTGGGGACACCATTTCAGTGCCACCCTCCCTGTGCGGCTGAAGCAGAGCAGAGGGGCAGCAGCAGCAGCATTTTCAGTGCTTACCCCAGCAAATCCGTCCGTGGCTTTGGGCCCCGGTTCCCAGCAGGACACCCCAGAGCAGCACCCTCAGCCCCACCAGGAGAAGGAGATCCCCCCTGGCCGGCCCGGGGATGACCCCAGCCCCGCAGCACCTCCCGCTCCCTCTGCCACAGGAGCTGTCAGGTGAATTATGCGCGTCCGCCGACTGCCATCTAGTGGGATTTTATCTTACCACCCATTTTTCCTTCCAAAAAACCCCAAAAAACCCTACATTTGCTTAAAAACCCCAGCGCTGTGCACGGATTTGATGCACGTCCGAGAGGAGAACACGGACTAATTAATGCAAATTCTCCCTCCCGCTCGCTTTCCCGGCAGCTCCTTCCCAGCGGTGCTTTTGCAGCTCCCTTCCTTGCACAGTGTCTGAGATTCCCTGGCTCCAGCTCAATCTTGATTTGGAGAAGAAAAATATTGCAGGTTTTTTAAGGGCCTGCAATTCAGGGGTACCACGGGTTGGACAACTTCTGTAAAATCTTGATCCTATTGTAAAACCTCGATTCTAATGTAAAATTTTGATCCTAATGTAAAATTTTGATCCTACTGTAAAATTTAAATTCCCTTGTAAGGTCCAGAGGGGATTTCTCCAGGAGCACTGTGTGTTCCTCAGTGTTGGTGGCACTCCACAGGACATTTGGGGAGGATCTGGCTCCTTGCAACACATCCCTGCTCTGCTCTGCCTGTTCCTCCTTCGGGACCAACAGCAGGCAAAGCCTGATCCTTGTTATTGCTATCATTATCCTACCTCCTGCTTATTCCAGCCTGGAGCCATTGCAGAGGGCTGGGAAAATCTCTGCAGAGCTTTCTTGGCCCAGCTGTGCCCGTGAGTCCCGGTAAGGTGTGGGGGACACGGGGCTGCACCGACAGCTCCTGCTTGGAAGTGCCAGGTCTGAGAGGAGAACACCACCAGCAGGGACAAGAGGGGATCAGGACTGGGAAAAAACTGGGAGAAACTGGGAGAAACACTGGTTGTCCCTTGGAAAAACCCATGGATTTTTCCTGGTGCCCACATGCCCCCGTGCCCCCAGTGGCACTTTGTGACCTCAAAGAGATGCAAATGTGCCCTTAAACAGGAATAACAGTGATACTGCCTCAGTCTCTGTTCCTCCATCACACAGCCCAACAGCTTTAGAAAAGATGGAATATGTTCTGTAGGGTCCTGTGAGGGATTTGGGGCTGGAAACGGCCAGCCCTGTGCTCAGGGTCTGGTTTAAAGCTGCCAAAGGCTCAGCCCTTCAGACACACAGCCTGGGGGGAGGATTTTCCTGGGATGCTCTGTCCTTCCCCTCCCATTTGCATCCTCCCAGCCCTGGCCACCAGCAGCTGGTCCAGCTCCACCACCTGAAGGAGATGCCCCTTTCTGCTGTCCCTGTCCTAGAGCTCCATCACAGGGCAGCTCCCTGGCATGAGCCACTCATGGAAGGGTCAAAACAAGATTTCTGTCACCACACACGAGGCTGGGGGGTGCTGGGGACACCACTGTAATGCCATCCAAGACAAGGCTGTGGAGTGATGGGGACACCTTTTCAGTGCCACCCAAGAGAAGCTGTGGGATGACAGGGACATCATTTCAGCGACACCCAAGACAAAGTTGTGGGGTGAGGGGGACACCACTGCCATGCCAGCTATGACAATGCTGTGGGACTCTGGGGACATCTCTGCAATGCCATCCATGACAAGGCTGTGGGGTGACAGGGTCACTGCTGTGATGCCACCTAAGACAAGGCTGAGGGGTGCTGGGGACACTACTGCCACGCCAGCTGTGACAACGCTGTGGGACTCTGGGGACACCATTACAGTGCCACCCAAGAGAAGCTGTGGGATGATGGGGACACCACTGCGATGCCAACTATGACAAGACTGTGGGGTGACGGGGACATCTCTGCAATGCCACCTAAGACAAAGCTGTGGGATGATGGGGACATCATTTCAGTGACACCCCAGAAAAAGTTCTGGGGTGTTGGGGACATCATTTCAGCGACACCCAAGACAAAGTTCTGGAGTGTTTGGGACACCACTGCCATCTATGACAATGCTGTGGGACTCTGGGGACATCTCTGCAATGCCACCCAAGACAAGGCTGGGGGTGCTGGGGACACTATTTCAGTGCCAGCTGAGAGAAGCTGTGTGGTGATGGGCTCACCACTGCCATGCCAGCTATTACAAGGCTGTGGGGTGACAGGGACATCTCTGTAATGCCACCTAAGACAAAGCTGTGGGGTGATGGGGACATCATTTCAGTGCCACCCAAGAGAAGGCTGGGGGGTGAGGGGGTCACCACTGTGATGCCACCCAAGACAAGGCTGGGCGGTGCTGGGGACACCACTGCCATGCCAGATATGACAATGCTGTGGGACCCTGGGGACACATTTCAGTGCCACCCAAGACGAGGCTGGGGGTGCTGGGACACTGCTGTGCTGCAGCTCTGGAGCCAGCTGTTCTCTGCTGGCTGGACACAGAGGCTGGAGGAGGCTCCCCCAGGGAAAGGGATGCAGGAGATGCTCCAGGTGAGGGAGGGGTGCCTCCCTCCTCCTGGAGAGCTGGATCCACCCCCAGAGCATCCCCCAGGCACAGCCAGGGCTGTGCTGAAGGGGGGTTCCTGGGGGTGCTAATTGTCAGAACCCAGAATGTCCCTTGGACACTCTTGGATGTTCCGGGCCCAGGTCAGAAGCATTTGAGACCCTGGAATGCAGCCACAGACCCCTGTGGCTTTGAACCTGACCCATGGAACAATTTACCAACCTTGCAGGAAGAACAAGAAATCACAAAAGTTTAGATGTTATAGTAGAAGTAGTCACAAAGTGAAAGGAAGAATCTTTGAGTGCTGTACAGGGGGGTTTTAGGCCTTGTACAGAGTGGTCTGAGTTTTGTACATGGGGCTCAGAAGTTCTAAGAAGGAGGGATTTGGGTGTGCTCTGTCCTCTTTCCTTCTTCTCCCTAACCTCCATGTTCTTGGTGATGTTGGCACTCACAGATTGGTTTAGAGTAGAAAGTCACTATTCAATATAGGTGATGGGCACTGGGGAAAAACCATAAACATTTAATACATAATGTATGATATAAAAAAAGGCACCAGCCCCCTGGGTGTCAGAGTGTGCCTTTGCCTGACTGCTGGATAGACCGCAGCAACTCGGGGAGAAAATCTTTTAGATAACATACAATAAACTACCTTGAGACCAGACAACAGAAGACTACTAAGTCTTTCTTTAGAGACACAAGTTAGAAGAGAGACTTTTCCACCTTTTCAGCTCACCCCCACCAAGGGTGAGTTCCTATAGCTAATGTTGCAGATTTGGTGTTATTTGGGTCTCCTGGTGATGAGTGTGCAGATAAACCCAGGGAGAGAGGTGGGTATTGATCCATTTCCCTTCTCGGGGCTCACACGAGGTGTTTGTGGGTGGTGATTTGAGTAAGGAGTGAGTTAAATATGATTAATGCTCTCTAGGACTGGCTCTGACAAACAGGCTCATTGGGCCCACAAAACTAGCAGAAATGACACTGCTCTGGCAGCTCCTCCTTTCTCATTTAATTCTGAAAGAAAATACAAGTTTAGGCTTCATTTTGAACAGTAACATTTGAACAGCTGCTGATGATTTTTTTCCTGATTTTTAAGACTTCAGGATAAACCAGTAACACAGGAGATGCCCAAATATGCTTGAAGAAATAAAGGTTTAGTTGGGTTTGGGCCTTAGAGTTTTGCCCAAGACTGTGTTATAGATCACGGCACCAAAATCCTCAGATAGGCCTTGAACCTGCAGGAGCCTCCCTGGGAAAAGGGACTTTATTTTTATTTATTTACTTACTTTTTTATTTATTTTTAAAATTTTTAGTCACGGAATCAGTGCATGGCTCTACACGGGCAATTCCTCCTCCTGTTCCTCTTGTGGGGTAAGACAGGAGAAATTGTTCAATTTATCCCAAAGGAGTTCCCCTTCTCAGTGATAACGAGACAGGGGAGCACAGCCCCATCCTGCAGGTGGGAGTCAGCACTATCCAAAATTATCCTGCCTGCTCCTAAATCACACCAGGAGCTCAGTGCAACACCACAGTCCAAGGGAAAATATCCCCCTGTTGGTGTTTCTCTTGGACTTAAGGACTCCTTGGTGTCCTCCATCCCTGGTGGGCCCACGTGTGGGTGGTTCCCCCAGGGGTGCTAGGCTCATGGGTGGGGTTTGCATTGGGGCTGGCTCAGGCTGTTGGGCATGGGCCATAACCCAGCGCTGTTTATCTGAACCAGATTCCAGCCTGGAGCAGTCTGTTCTCCAGAGACCTCGGCCACAGCCAGCGTGGAAGCAGCAAAGGGGCCCTTTTGGGAATTGGGCCCAAGCAGAGGCAAAGCTGCTGCTGGTGGTCCATGAATGGGGATTGATTGTGCCAAGAACCCCCCGCAGCACAGCGAGGGGCTGGGCTGTGAAACCTCACCCCAGGGCCCTCCTGGTGCCCAGCTCGGCACCTGGAACCGGGGCTGGCATGGCAACGTGGGGAAGGGGCCCTGCCTGGGACCAGCTGCTGGCATCTGCGGCGCTGGGGACAACAGAGCACCCGGGGGGGACCTGCAGGGACAGCAGGGCATCTAGGGGGAACCTGCAGGGAGAGCAGAGCACCCGGGGGGGACCTGCAGAGACAGACAGAGCATTCAGGGAGGACCTGCAGGGACAGCAGAGCACCCGGGGGGGACCTGCAGGGACAGACAGAGCATTCAGGGAGGACCTGCAGGGACAGACAGAACATCCCCGGGGGGACCTGCAGGGAACAGGGACACACAGAGCACCCAGGGGGACCTACAGGGACAGAAGAGCACCCAGGAGGGACCTGCAGAGGGCTCCTGGCTTTGGCTCTGTGTAACACAGCCTTCCTTCACTCTTGGGATCACTGGCTGGACAAAGCTCCCAGACCTACAGAGAACAACAGAACAACATCAGCAGAGGAGGGTGAGAGCCTCCACAGCCCTTTTGCATCCTCAGGACCCTGTGAGTGCAAAGGGGTGCTGGAAACAGGGTGCTACAGGGACCTGGGGCTCCAAACTCAGCCCAGGGTGGCTTTGAGTGGCACAGATGGTCCAGAGAAGGTGCCTGGTGTCCCTGAGGTGGGGTGAGCAGTGGGGCACTAAGCCTGGCTTCAGTAATCCCAGCCACTTCCTCAACTCATCCCTGCTCACTCCCAGCTGCTGTTGCAGCTTGGTGCCTCTCCAGTGCACAGAAGGAAGGGCCCTGACCCGAGGGCTGCCTGGCTGGGGGAATGAAGCCGTGGTTGATCCATGGTTGGGAATGTTTCAGGTACAAACAGGCTGTGGGCATGGGGTCATTTCCCCCAGTGAGCTCCACGGTGCTGTTGGAACAGCTCAGCCCCATCGCTCTGGGACCAGGCCAAAATACAGGGGGAAAGAGCAGGAAAATGACCTAAAATGCTGGAAAAGCCCTGACTGATGGGCACAGGGAGAAGTGTCACCACCTTTGCCGGTCTCCCACTGCAGATGGACGGGGACAGGGCTCGGAATCTGCCTGGCTTTCAAGGGAGGGTCTCCTGGAGCTCTGCTGCCTGTCCCGAGCTGTGATGCCCTGCAGAGCCCACGCTGCCACCCGCAGCCAGCACACGTTGCAGGCTCTTTTTCGGCTGCCTTGCATCACCGGGATGGAGCAGGCAAACAAGAAGTGTGTCATGGAGCAGGGAACGTGAGCAGGGCGATAACTCAGCCGCCGGGGAGTGAGGCAGCAGCTATTTATAGCCGGCAGATTGCTAATAACTGGCACGGGGAAGCCTTCAGCGGCTCCGTGCGCCTCATTCACACCTCCCACAGAGGAGACAAAGCCGCTCTGCTCCGTCTGAAGCGCTGCCAGCCCGCTGCCATCTGAGCCAGGCACCCAGCCCCAGCTCCCGCAGCTCCGCTACCCCGAGCACGTCCAGGATCCACAGCCCGCTCACCCCCCGTGGACTGATGAACCGAGGGGATGTCGGTGCTGCCGAATTCAGCATCCACCCCCCCGCACACCCCCGAGACCCCCAAATCCTCCTGCTCAGGCGGGAGCTGATCATTCACCTCCGGTGTTGTGGCTCCTTTTCCTGCTCAGCCCCCATGGGCTGACCCCAGCTGTCCGTGAGCTGAAGGTTGAACAGTCTCTGATGTCAAAATTCGACTTGTTTAGGATTTTTTTTTCCTTATGGCAGTTTTTAATTGCTGTATAAATAACAGCAATTAAATATAAAATAAGATATTAAATATATTATAATACATTATAATATATTGATATAGCAAATAAATATAATAAATATATAATAATTGTATAAATAATAATTTTTAACGGTATAAATTTTAAAATGTAATAATTTTCTAAATTGTGTGTTCTATCAGCTTTGTGCTGTGGCTCAGCAGTAAATGAATGAATGGGAGATGAGAATGAACCCAGCTGGGTTTTATCCATGCCCTGAGCTCCTGGAATTGGCAGGGCAAGGTCACATTGGGGATTGTATCAGGGATGGCAAAGGTGTGGCATCTTCCCCCTGGAAGGGACCTGAAATCCCACCCAGTGCCACCCCTGCCATGGCAGGGACACCTCCCACCGTCCCAGGTGCTCCAAGCCCCAGTGTCCAGCCTGGCCTTGGGCACTGCCAGGGATCCAGGGGCAGTCACAGCTGCTCTGGGAATTCCAGCCCAGCCCCTCCCCACCCTCCCAGGGAACAATTCTGTGACAGACGAGTGATGCCATGGTTGACTCTCACAATTAAAAGGCAAATTTCATGTATCTATGTTAGGAGAAGTTTTATAGATTTAGAGTCGTGTTTTACCCCCCTTGTGCTGTTATCAGGGGTGCCCTGGGTTTGGGATATTTGGGAGGGTGGGCTCGTTTCCATGGCAACAGCTGCCCCCAGTCAGGATGTCAGGAAGTGATCTCCAGCACTGGACAGCCAAGGAGGAGTCGATGGACAGAACTTTGGGAGGGGCCAAAGGGTTAAAAGGTGAAACCTCCACTGTGTGGGTGAGCACATGGTGGGAAAATCCTCTGCTCCCGGTGCTGTGATATTTTCTCTATTCAGTCTTGTGTTGTAATTTTGATAAGGTTTTAATAAACCTTTTAAATTTTTGAAAATGAAGATCATTTCTCACAATTACCTATTCCCAATCTCCCATCCAGCCCTGCCCTCTGGCAGTGGGAGCCATTCCCTGTGTCCTGTCCCTCCATCCCTTGTCCCCAGTCCCTCTCTAGCTCTCCTGGAGCCCCTTCAGGCCCTGCAAGGGCTCTGAGCTCTCCCTGGAGCCTTCTCCTCTCCAGGGGAGCACCCGCAGCTCTCCCAGGCTCTGTTTGCTGATTTAGGTTCTGATTCAAGCTCTACCCTCTGGAAATTTCACTGCCTTCCCCAGGGATTCTCAGGAGACACAGGCTGGAGTGACCCAGTAGGGACAGACCAGCTCTGCTGTCCCTGTGCCAATCCTGTCACAGCTGTGCTGACACCTGCAGGGCAGGGAGATCTCCTGGGTCTGGGATGATTAATCATGGAATCATGGAATCACCAAGGCTGGAAAAACCCTCTCGGACCATCCAGTCCAGCCATTGTTGCCACATTTCAAAGCCACACATGCCCCCAGGTGCCACATTTACCTGTCCTTTGAACACTTCCAGGGATGCTGATCCCATCCCTGCCCCGGGCAGCTGTGCCAGGGCTGGGCAACATTTTCATGTGAAGAAAATTTTCCTAATATCCCATATAATCTCCTCAGAGCTTGCTTTCCAGCCCCTCCAGAGTGGGTATTTTTGCAAATCAGGTGTTTATACCCAAAATAGTCAGTCTGTGCCTTGGTGGTGGGCAGGAGACACCATCAGAGGGGGTCAAGGGAAGCCTTACCCAGCCCTATCCAGGGATTTCTGTGCTGAGGGGGCTGAAATCTCTTCTTCCCTACTGGCTCTTCCAGTGGTTCAGGGCTTTGTGTCACCCCAAAAAGCCCCTCAGGCTGCATTTGTGGCTGCCAGGTGGTGGCAAGTGACCCCTTTCCTGCTCCAGGAGTGGCTGAGCTCCACCTGGCAGCCCTGGGCCTTGCTCAGCCACAATTGCTCCGAGGTGCTGAGTTAGGGATGGCTGAGCTGAGAGGAGGCTCCAGCAGGGATGGATTGAGGGCAGTGCTGGCAGAGAGTGCCCTGAGCCCGAGGTGTGGGGCTGGAGCTGCTCCCAGGAGGGGCCGTGGGGCTCAGCATGGCTCCCTCTGCCCCTTGGCCAGAGCACTTCCCACATCCTGGCAGATTATTGGGGCTTCCAGCTGCACTGTGCCCTTTTCCCTGGTCCCTCACCCCCCGCCCCCACCCAACTGGCCAGGCTGAGGAGTGGTTTGGGATCTTGGCCAGGCTGGAGGAGCAAAGCAGGAGCAGATTCCAGGGCAGGACTGTCCCAGGCTGGGGCAAAGCAAACACTGAACAGTGTTTATGAGACCCCCCAGGGGGCCTCTTCCTCCTTGGGGCATCCCCCGGGGATTGATATCGATCTTCCTGAGATTCCTCCAGCTCTTCTGAGCTTCTCATTACCCTGAGAGGCTCGGACTGCGGACTGCGGCGGGTCCCTTCTCATCCTCCAAAGAATTCCCCCCTGCCCTAATTCGGGGAGCATCAGGGCTGACTTAAACCCCAGGGCTTGCATTCCAGTGGCCAGGGAAGCCCCACAGGGCACCCTGTGAGCCTGGAAAACCTGCAGGAAATGCCTTTCACCTTGGGGTGGCTGTTGGGAGGGGGAAAAGTGACATTTCCAGAGAGCCACGGCAGGAGCATGAGCCCAGAAATGCTCTCCCCAGGCTGGAGAGTGATCCAGGTTTGGGGTTCATGGAATCACAGACTGGTGTGGGTTGGGAGGGATTTGAAAGATTTTCTCCTGCCATGAACAGGGACAAATCCATCCACCTGAGCGGGTAATTTTGCAGATTAGGTGTTTATACCCAAAATACTCACCCTGTGCCTGGCTGTGGGCAGGAGGCACCGTCAGAGGGGTCAGGGGAACCTTTGCCAGCCCCATGCAGGGATTCCTGCCAAAGGACACTGCCTAGCCTCCCTGACCTGCCCATGAAAGATGCCAAGGGCTGCTGTTAAAAATAGGTTAGAAACGTTTGTAAAATAGTTGATAACTGTTGAGCATGTACTGTAGTTTGGTTATGGTAAAAGGGGTTTAACGGCGCAATTGTCAGAAATATGATACTCTATGTACCTGTTATGGTTTGATCTTGGTGTAATGTTAGTGTCTTTATGAAAATACACTTTTTTTTAAATGAGTGCTGTGAGATTCTTCTAAAAATTCTCTACTTTAAACTTTCTATATTCTCAAAAACATATCTAATACTTTCAATAATTATTCCAAATATTAATATTTAAACTTAATTACTAATTAATTCAACTCTAACTTCTTAAAAAAATTCACTTTTTTATTAAACTATATATAACAGCACCGTATTACACCTAAGTAAATACAGTACCCTATTGCACCACCCCTCAGTGAAATGAGCCAGCCTGGGCAGAACTGTCATGAGCCAATCAAGCGCCTTAAACCTTCACGCAAATGCAGGATCCCAACAGAAACCAATCCAAAGGCACAAAAAACAGGATAAAAAGGGAGCTTCTGACCCACTGAACCTGTGCTGCTCCACCTGGAACGTTAGGGACATCGCTGCTCAGCAGACCCAGCGCCGGCGCTGCAGCATCCGCGATGGGAACGCTCCTGCTCATCCCGGATGAGCCCCCTTGCTTTAGGCCTTTCTTTTTATTATAATAAATGCTGAAATCACTTTTAGTACCGGGAGTGTGGTCCCGTTTTTAACACTGCTGGAATGAGGGCAGGGGAGGATCAGGAATTGAGGACCTGGAAAGCTGCTGAGGCATGGCAGGCACAGGAGAGCAACAGCAAAGGCTGCCTGCACGGGTCTTTGTCCACTTCAAAATGGGAAAAAGGCACAGAGTTGATACCTTGGGCTGTAAGTTTTCTGCCCTGGTTTGGTGGGCAGCTTTTAGCTTTATAGGAAAAGTTACCAGGATCTTTTCACAGGGTGGTGAAGACAAAACAATCCTCTAGGAACGGGATGGGGATAAACTGATACCTTTGGATTTAAGTTTTTCTGTTATGCTTTGGGGTGCACCTTTTAGCTTTATATTAATGTTACTAGGCTCTTTTCACAAAACTATCCTGTTCTAGCTGGAGACTCAAGGACAATCTCTGCAAACTTCAGGCCCAAAGCACAAACAACGTGAGAAGAGGAGGGCGGGCAAGCCAGCAAGGAGGATGAAACTATTAATGAAGTTAACTCCTATATGCAAATGGACTAAAACTTATAAAAATATGAGATCTTGTGACCAAGCCCTCTTTTGCTTCCATCTTGGAGCCATCCAGGTACTGCCAGGGTGTGGCCTTTGAAGGCTCTTCAATAAATCTCCACTTTATTCCCCATCTAGCCTCTGTTCCAGCTCCTCAAGGCATCAGGGTGAGGAGAGAAATCACTCTAAGACTTGCTGCTCTGGGCAAGGCTGGAGCTGGGCAGGGATGGGTGCACTTTGTCATCAATAAATGGGAACAGAATCACCATTTCCTTCCCTTCTCCACTAAACTTCTGCTTTCACCAGGAGTTTTTGGTGATTGAGTTGCCTGTGAGCTCCAGATCCTCCTCCCCTGAAGGACTCCGACACACCTGGTCACAGAAATGAGCCTTCAGCTTTTTGGTCAAACCACAGGTGAGCGCAGCACCCCACAGATGAGTGCAGCACTGCACAGATGAGTGGAACACCCCACAGGTGAGTGTGACACCCCCCAGGTGAGTGTGACACACCACAGGCAAGTG
This sequence comes from Anomalospiza imberbis, assembly GCF_031753505.1. Taxonomy (NCBI): domain Eukaryota; kingdom Metazoa; phylum Chordata; class Aves; order Passeriformes; family Viduidae; genus Anomalospiza; species Anomalospiza imberbis. Next base: position 1,783,912 of record NC_089705.1, read on the forward strand.
AACACCTCCCAGGTAACTGTGACACCCCCCAGGTGAGTGTGACACCCTACAGGTGAGTGTGACACCCCCCAGGTGAGTGTGACACCCCCCAGGTAACTGTGACATCCTGCAGGTGAGTGTGACACCCCCCAGGTGAGTGCAGCACTGCACTGGTGAGTGTGACACCCTACAGGTGAGTGTGACACCCCACAGGTGAATGGAATACACCACAGGTGAGTGACACCCCCCAAGTGAGCCCACCACCGCGGACCCAGCTCTCCCCGCCCGTGGCTTTCATTCCTGCCTGCCCGCACCTCAGAGCCGGAGCCGGTGATGTCACCTGTGACCCTCCCGGGAAAACCTCGCAGTTCTCCCAATGCCAAAGCCGCCTTTTGTCAGCCCGGCAAGTCCGAATTTCGGCTGCCAAAGAACAAAGAGTCCCCGCGATTCCTGAGCGCTGAGTCACCCCTAGTCAATCGAGAGCCGTGACCAAAATTGGTGCAGGGAAGGTGCCAAGCAGTGGCGTGCGCTGGGATTTGCATATCAGCGAGCTCGAGAGGGCCCGGGGCACGCAGCGGCAGCGCTCACCCAAGAGATGCTTTTGTTCGCTCCTGGGAGTGTTTGTAAAGTTCCAGCCTTCCCCAAAGCGCCGCGGATAATCCTCCCATCTGGCCTGTCCTCCCAGGAGCTTTTATCCTCTCTCAAAGCTTTATGTCAAGGCCAAACGAAGCATCTCAGTGGATTAAAATCCTTTTGTGTTTTTGGGTTGACCACATGGAGGTGTTTGCCTCTTGACAGCTGAGGAATGTGGTGCTGTGAAAGGCTCCCGTGGCTCTTCTCACACCTACGTGCTGGGGAGCATCACCTTGGGGAGGTTCTGCTGCACCTCTGCCTGCTCCAGGTCTGCTGCAGGATGGGCCCATTCCAGCACCAGGAGCCCACAGAGGGTCTGTGAGGAGACACCAACATCTGTGAGGTCCTGAAAGCTACTGCAGCCCTCAGTGAGTGCCCTGCGGTGGGATCACAGAATCACAGAAGATCCTGAGCTGGAAGGGACCCACCAGGACCATCCAGTCCAGCTCCTGTCCCTGCCCAGACCCCCCAACAACCCCACCCTGGGCATCCCTGGAGCTCTGGCAGCCTTGGGGCCGTGCCCATTCCCTGGGGAGCCTGGGCAGTGCCCAGCACCCTCTGGGGGAAGAACCTTGCCCTGAGCTCCAGCCTGACCTGCCCTGGCCCAGCTCCAGCCATTCCCTGGCTGCTATCCCTGTCCCAGAGCAGAGATGGGAGCTGCCCCTCGGGAGGAGTTTCTCTGCAGCAGTCACAGGTGCTGCTCCAGAAGGATTTCAGGTCATCACCTCCAGGCTGCATCCCCAAATTCTCCTCTAAAACTGGCTGGAGAGCTCCTCCCATAATTATTTGTTTCCAAGTTAGGATTTAGGCTTTACAGTTTTATGTGAAAGCTACACAGACTAAGAAGCCTCCTTTCAAACCAGGCAACCCCAGAACCTGGGATTTGCAAGAGTATTATTAAAATAATAGGATTTGCAATCCTATTCCTATATCTGGTGCTGATGCACTTCTGAGGTCAGCTGATATCCCAAAAAACAGTGCTGAACCTCAGCCTGGGATTCTGTTTGGCTTGCACAGGGTGACAGGGTGGAGAAGCTGGAGCTGAGAGCACTGCACTGACCCCAGGGCTGGAGCCCCTCTGGAGCCAGGCTGGCAGAGCTGGGGGTGCTCCCCTGGAGAGGAGAAGGCTCCAGGGAGAGCTCAGAGCCCTTGCAGGGCCTGAAGGGGCTCCAGGAGAGCTGGAGAGGGACTGGGGACAAGGCCTGCAGGGACAGGACACAGGGAATGGCTCCCACTGCCAGAGGGCAGGGATGGATGAGATCTTGGGAATTGGGAATTGCTCCCTGGGAGGGTGGGGAGGGGCTGGGCTGGAATTCCCAGAGCAGCTGTGGCTGCCCCTGGATCCCTGGCAGTGCCCAAGGCCAGGTTGGAGCAACCTGGGATGTCCCTGGATGACTTTTAGGGTCCCTCCCAACACAAACCATGTTTCCATGATCTTCCCTTCTTCACCATCCATGTGACCTCCTCGTGCAGTGACACCCCCCGGGTGAGTGTGACCCAGCCACCTCCAGCAGTGGCATTGTCCCTGTGGTTCCTGCTCCAATCCCTGGGACACAAACCCTGGGAACAGCTCGAGCAGCAGGTCCTGCTGTGCCAGGGCAGCTCCGTGGTGCCCCGGGGTTACAGGGCTGGGTGGGGAATTCTGCAGCTGCAGGAACGTGAGCTCTCCATGAACTGTCACCTGAGGAGCCTCGTGCTCACCGAGTTTGGGCTTTCATCATCTGCCTGCAGCACACAACCCCTTCCTTAGCTGGCATCTGTCACCAGGCAGATAAATCAGCTACCTGCCAGGCCTGCCACAATTTTCACACCTCTCTCATTAACCCAGGGCAGGTCCTCCCTCCTCTCCAGCTCATCCCTCCGACATCCCGGGCCCAGGCTCTGCTGCTTCATGTCCAGGCAGCCACAGCCCAGCAGGCATTCGCTGCTGCCTGCAGCTCCCTGTGCAGAGCAGCCCCGATGGCTGGTTCTGAATTTCAGAGGTTGGAGCCCCAAAACCACGGGGGTTTGAACAAAAAAAGCAGGGCAGGGGGTGGCTGAGCCAGAGCTGAGCACCCAAAGCATTCACAGCCTCTCTTGGGTCCTAACTCGTGTCCCAGGAGCAACCTGGGATAGTGGAAGGTGTCACTGCACATGGCACTGGGTGGTATTGTGTTGGAGTTCTGGATGCTGAGAATTTGAGCCTTTCTGTGCTGCCAGGCACTGACCCCCAGGAGAACACTGCATTGACCTGAAGCAGTGGAGAAGGCTTCCAAAATGGAATGGCAGAACTGGGATTGTGGGGGTGGAGTTTGAACAGAAGTGTGTGATATCACAGGGTGGGAAACTGAGAGTTTAAGGGTTTATAATACAGTAATATATATAAAACAAGATGGATGTTTTAGGGCAGAGGCTGGGCCGCCTTTTTCTTCACCTTCTTCTCCTCCTTCTCCTCCTCCTCCTCCTCCTCCTTCTCCTTCTCCTTCTCCTTCTCCTTCTCCTTCTCCTTCTCCTTCTCCTTCTCCTTCTCCTTCTCCTTCTCCTTCTCCTTCTCCTTCTCCTTCTCCTTCTCCTTCTCCTTCTCCTTCTCCTTCTCCTTCTCTTCCTTCTCCTTCTCCATGCTTTGGGTGGTTTTGTGTAATTGGATAAAAAGCCTGCATTGCGGGCCAGGGGTGGTTGGTTATTGGGTTAGAAGTGAAAATAATTTGGGTGTCATTTCTTAATTGGACAGTTTAGCATTAAAATACCTTGTAACAAGAGATTGTTGGCCATTTTTGTGCCTTGTTAGTGAAGGACTGCAGAACTCACTGCTGTGAGACTGTAACACAGATAAGAAATAATAAACACCTGAGTCTGAATGCGAATCATCGAGTCCCTTCAACCCTGATCTTGACAGAGGTAGAAAAGGAAGATGAAAACTGTCAGGATTGGATTAGTTATAAGGTTCCTTCCAACTTGGCATGGCAAATGTGAACAGAGCACCCTAAAGCTGCTCCTGGAGGGCCCTTTCCCTCTTGCTGTGCACAGAGAACACCTGGAATCCCTCTGGGAGCATGGGGAGAGCTCGCAGGCTCTGCTGGAACTTCTAGGGCACTCACAGAAAGGAAAAGTTGACTTTTTGTGCCTTCCACACTAAGTCGGATCAAAGCAGGGTTTGGAAAGGCCTTTCTGAAATGACCTTTGTGCAGCAGCCAGACCTTCACAGGCCACAGACAGCTACAAAGGTTCTGGTTCTGGCCTCCAACACTTCTGGGTTTGGAGCACCCTGGCAGACACCTCCAAAGGCACATCCGTCTGGGTCCCCACCTCTGGGTGCTCAACCCCCTGTCAGACACACTCTTGCCCAGGTTTTTTGCTGTGGATGGTCTTTCAGACACATCTCTCTTGTCCAGACTCTTGGGCCCTCCTTGATGTAGGCTCCTGATAAAAATCTTGGCTTCTGAGGAGCAATAACTGCCCTCTGGGAATTCCATCCCAGCCCCTCCCCAGCCTCCCAGGGAACAATTCCCAATTCCCAAGATCCCATCCATCCCTGCCCTCTGGCAGTGGGAGCCATTCCCTGTGTCCTCTCCCTGCAGGCCTTGTCCCCAGTCCCTCTCCAGCTCTCCTGGAGCCCCTTCAGGCCCTGCAAGGGCTCTGAGCTCTCCCTGGAGCCTTCACCTCTTCTAAGATCTCTCTTCCCTGTACTCAATTTCCCCCCCTTTCACAGGCAATGAAACCCCAGGACCGAGGTCTCCTGCACTGGTCACTCCTGTGGAAACGTTGGCTTTTAATTCCAACACTCTCCCCCTCTGCTGAGGGGATGGGTGTCTTCTTAACAGAGGGAAGGATGTGCCCATGTTTCCCTCGATAGGATGGGGAAAAATGGCTTTGAACTGAAAGAGGGTGGGATTTAATATCAGGGAGAAATTCCTCTCTGGGAGGGTGGGGAGGGGCTGGGATGGAATTCCCAGAGCAGCTGTGGCTGCCCCTGGATCCCTGGCAGTGCCCAAGGCCAGGCTGGACACTGGGGCTTGGAGCACCTGAGACAGTGGGAAGTGTCCCTGCCATGGCAGGGGTGGCACTGGGTGGGATTTCAGGTCCCTTCCAACACAAATGGAATTCCATAATTCCATGAATTTCCACCATCTATCAACTCCAAGGAGTGATAACACCCAATTACCTTTAATTAGCAGCCTGATCATGCAAGGCCTTCCCCAGACCTCATCTTCAGCATCTGCTCAAGCATACCCTCACCAGACTGACTTCTCCTGGCTGCCTCTAACCCTGTGGGGGCCATTCTGCCACCACCCACCCACCCAACCTTGCAGTGCACCTGCAAACCCCTTCTGCCTGCTCTGCTGCAGAATTCCCATGGGGAGTTGGAGGCACAGGAGTTTTCCCAGGGCCTCTGTGTGTGTGTAATGAGTGTCCACGTGGAATGAGTGTCCATGTGAAATGAGTGTCCACGCCTCCAGCAGTGCTGGATTTCAGCTCAGGCAGCCAATTCCTGCTCCCTTCCCTGCAGATTAGGGAGCACACACACTCACACACTCACACACTTACTCCTCTCATGAAAACTACTTTTGTTCTGTCTTGTTTTGTTCTCTTACACAATAAAACCCCTTCTGGCTCGAAGCCCCCTCTGCTCAGCGAGGAGAGAGAAGCACAGGTTGGGCCAACCCCTCTGCAGGAGACACAGCCTGCAGGGGTATCCTGTCTGCACTGCTCCTGGCGTTAGGCTCAGGCTGGCAGTCAGGTTTTGGGGATCCATCTGTGACAGACGAGTGATGCCATGGCTGACTCTCACAATTAAAAGGCAAATTTCATGTATCGATGCCAGGAGAAGTTTTATAGATTTAGAGTTGTGTTTTACCCCCCTTGTGCTGTTATCAGGGCTGCCCTGGGTTTGGGACATTTGGGAGGGTGGGCTCGTTTCCATGGCAACAGCTGCCCCCAGTCAGGATGTCAGGAAGTGTTCTCCAGCACTGGACAGCCAAGGAGGAGTCGATGGACAGAACTTTGGGAGGGGCCAAAGGGTTAAAAGGTGAAATCTCCACTGTGTGGGTGAGCACATGGTGGGAAAATCCTCTGCTCCCAGTGCTGTGATATTTTCTCTATTCAGTCTTGTGTTGTAATTTTGATAAAGTTTTAATTAACCTTTTACATTTTTGGAAGTGAGGATCATTGCTCACACATCCAACCCCACCCTTCTTGCCGGCATTACCAGAGTTTGTGCTGCTGAACTCCTTCCCAGAATGTCACCAACCAACAGGGACAGGGGAGAGCAGCCTGAGCTCAGGGCAGTGCCAGGCCCATGAGGACGTGCACGTACCCCGTGCAGGGTGTCTGCCCGCGGTGGCACCGGGCCCGGGCGGTGACAGTGGCATGGGGAGGAATGCCAGCACTGTGAGCCCAGGGCACCTCCAGCGTTAGGTGGCACCTCAGGTTTTAGGTTTCTCAAAGATGCCTCATGCAAGGCTGGAGCGCTTAATCCCCTCTGGCTCGAGCTCTGTGGACACGGGAGCTGCTTGTGCACGAGCCCTGCAGAGCCTCCCGCACCGGGCGTGCCCCACTCTCTGTTTTTTTGGCAAGGCCTGGCCCATTATGCATGTGCAGGGCTTGCCAAAGCCACACAAAAGAGGCAGAGCCGAGCCCTCAGACGTGTGTGAGTGCAGCAGCCTTAAAGCCTGGCGGTTACAGCGCTTCCCTGGGCTGGGGGAGAGGCCAGGTGGGAATTACCTCACCTGCTTCGTGCCCTGGCTCTTCCAGAGCCCCCTGGGAAGGAGAATGAGGTTTTCTGGCATGGAATTTTTGTGTCTTTCCTTGGGGTTTGCACAAGTAACTAAATACTGGCTGAAATAGAAGTTTTGGAGTAAATGAGCTACTGGGTGGAATGAGAAGAGACCTTGAGATCTCTTTCTTCCAGAACTGCTCATTTATCCTGGGATTAATGAGTTCTGGTGTTGAACCTCTAGAGAACATTCCCAGTTCACATTCCCCTGGTGCATAACCCCATCCTTTGCATTTCCCACTGATTTAGGCAGCTCTCTGCTCAGGCTGGGCCTTCTCTGAGCCCTGACCTGTGGATTTACCATGAACTCTGAAAATCCATGTTTCTAAAGCATCCTCATTTTGCTGTGCTGGCAGGAGAAGCCTCAAATTGAAAATTCTGTGTTTTGGCCTTTCCCAGGGCTCTGGAGAAAGAGCAGCAGGAAGAAATGGGGCTGAACCTCAGTCTTCCAAGGTGGTGGATTTACAGTGCTGGGTCGTCACCAGTTTAGAAAGTTTGAAATTTCTGTCGTGAGGGATGAGGGTTATTGAGGAGGAGTGGAGTGGATATTTGGGTCTGGGGAGAGCAGCGAGAGGAACATCTGAGCTGCAGAGGTGACACCCAAGCCCAGGGGACAAAGGGACTCAGGTGATGCCTCAGGTTTAGCTTTTCTGTTTTTCAGGTTCTGTGCTGCTTTGGTGTGTGGGTCTGAGCTTCACATTATGGGATGGTGAGCTCTCTGCACAGAGCAGGGAGACAAAACAATTCCTGCTCCAGCTGGGGACCAAGGACAAACGATCCAAATCTCAGCCCAAGAGCACAAACACCATGGGCTGAAGAGAGAAAAGCAATCAGGATGGGACTGCATGGGCTAAAGCTGGAATGGGGCAATGAACTGCAATGTGCCAATGGAGCAGAGCTGATCACAGTGAGAGCCCCCGGGAGCGCTCGTGCATTTTGGGACCATTTTGGTTCATCTTGGGTGCAGCCCTGGCTTGGCTCTTGTGCTGCCCAAGGTGGATCCATGGAGGAGATCCTTTTAATAAATCCCTGCTTTAGTCTCTGTTCTAAGTCAGCCTTCTCAAGGCATCACAGGGACTGAGCTGGGGCCATGCAGGAGCAGGGGGAAGGCTCTGAGGGGAAGAGGGAGCTGTGCTGGGAGCAGTGTGGGGGCAGCTCTGGGGCTCTCAGGAGCTGAGCTCAGCACAGGGCACTGGGATTATGGAAGAGGTGGGCGTTATTTGGTTTTCGGTGAAATTATCCAGAATTTCCTTAGGAAGAGCCTGAAAAAAGGAGGCAGGGGCCACTCCAAGGATGGCTGGATTTTCTGATGCTTCCTCCAGCTGCTTGACAATGTGATTTAAGGAGGCTGTTCCCTGCTTCCAGCACTCAAAGCTGCATTGGGTTCTATGTTTCCACCAGGATTGGATGCCAAGAACCCCCTGGACCTCCTGGATGGGCTGGGACTGGCCCTGTCAGCCCCCCCCTGGACTTGGCCCTGCACTCTGAGCAGCGAATCAGAACTGGCAAGGTTGGAAAAGCCCTCTAAGATCCACTCCAGCCATCAGCCCATGGCCCCACAAGCCACATCCTTACATTTCTGGGACACTTCCAGGGCTGGTAACCCCAGCAGGGGGGACATCTGGGATCTGTGTTGGGGGCTGAGCTTCCCCCACTGCAGGAGCCTCAGGATGTGGCATCATCTGGGCCCCAGGTGGGTGAAGACAGCTGGGGGAAGGTTTGGGTTTGCCCCAGGCTGACAGTGGATGTGGCCTCAGAGCTCTAAGGAAGGAGTCTGGGGGGATGGAGAAGATTTTTGGGTTTTCAGCTCCCCAAGGCCCAGCAGGTGAGACCCTGGTATGTGCAGGGAATACTGAGCAGCAGGAATGTGCTTCCCCACATGATTCATGCCAGAGAGAACCACCCTGCAATCACAGCCAGGGCTATTTTGAGGAATGCCTGAGGTTATAAATCGTAAAAATCCCATGGGGAGCTGAATCCTTTCACCTCCTCTGTTCTCATCTTGGTTCCTGCTTTCCTTTATCTCCAGTGACAAAGGAGAAGGTTTGTGGCATCCAGGGGATGTCAGACATAACTAAAGCGTGGCCTTCAGAGCAAAACCACCCAGAGCAGTCCCAGGCTCCTGCCCAGCAGCTCCTGATGGAAAACTGCTCCATCAGCTGGGGCTGGAGAGCTCAGAAACACCACAGCAGACAGGGAATTCCTGGAGTAAAGAGCGAAAACAAGATTCTTCTCTTCTCTTCTCTTCTCTTCTCTTCTCTTCTCTTCTCTTCTCTTCTCTTCTCTTCTCTTCTCTTCTCTTCTCTTCTCTTCTCTTCTCTCTTCTCTTCTCTCTTCCCTTCCCTTCCCTTCCCTTCCCTTCCCTTCCCTTCCCTTCCCTTCCCTTCCCTTCCCTTCCCTTCCCTTCCCTTCCCTTCCCTTCCCTTCCCTTCCCTTCCCTTCCCTTCCCTTCCCTTCCCTTCCCTTCCCTTCCCTTCCCTTCCCTTCCCTTCCCTTCCCTTCCCTTCCCTTCCCTTCCCTTCCCTTCCCTTCCCTTCCCTTCCCTTCCTTTCCCCTCCCCTCCCCAATTCCCAATTCAGATTCACTCCCCTCCCCTCTTGGGAAAATAGGACAGTGAATAAAAATAAAATAAAAAATAAAATAAAATGCAGCCCCGTGGGCTGAATCACAACCACAGTGTTGATGAACATCCTTTACAAATCAATCCTCCTGATTGTTCTGAAACCACCAAAGCAGCAGCAGAGGTCACAAAATCAGGCATTGTTTTGGATTTTGCAACACCTCGTATCAGCTTTGGAACGGGCTGTGCCGCTGGTAGGTTTAAATTTAGATTTCAAACTGCAACACTTGTTTTAATAATGCTAAAATGTTGTTAAAGAGATGAAAAAATTTGCAAATTTTGCTCACAACGCATTCCTGTGACGTGAGATAAAATTGCTTCTGAGATTATATATTTATACATATATATTATATATATATTTATAGATATAAAATTTATTCATTTATTTATATATATAAAAGTGTATTTATATATACATAACTATATATAAATGTATATGTATTTTTATATATAAAATATATTATATCATATCATATCAATCATATTATTTGCTATATCTGTATAATATATTATAATATATTATATTAATATATTTCAATATTAATATATAATACTGTATACTGTTATATATTATATATATTATATTTATAATATATATAATATATTACATTTATATTATATTTTATATATTTATTAGATATATATTATTTATATTATATATTTAAAGAAAAATATGAAACTCCAAATACTTTGACGTCATTTTAGGTCGGAATAGAAAACGACAGAATTTTCCAGCAGAGCAGAAAATCACATTGCTCCCCTCAGCTTTGATCCCGCTGGACTTGGAGTCAAACCCCCAGATCTGCAGGCTGGGAGAATGGAATTTCATGGCAAACTGGTTAACCAGTAACCGAAATTACAGCTCCATCTGGCCAAGGGCAGAGACATCCAGCGAGGAGACACTGCCCAGACTGATCCCACGCCAAGTCCTCCTTGGGATTCCTCAGCACCTAATTACTCCCACTTTAATTAAACTTTCTCGTACAACTTTCCTTGTTTCCTTCCCTAACTGATCTGCTGCTGGAGCCTCTCATCTCCTCCCAAAAAGTGCTGGATGGAAATTATGACCATCTTGGAGATGTTTTTGCAGTTTGGTTTTTTGGTCTTTTTTTTTTGTTTTGTTTTTTTTTGGTTTTGTTTTTTTTTTTTTTTTCCTCCAAATCGAGTGTTACTGACTTCTTTTAAAAACAGGATGGTTTGGAAAGTTGCAAGTCTGATTAAAATGTGGTATTTTGGCAGGAGAATTTTTTTTTTTCCCACTAAAATTATGAGTCCCTGAGAAAAGAAATTAAAACAAATTCAATCATTTTGCAACAAATTGCAAGACTGAGAGCTGGAATAACTTTACTGGAGGTAAAAAAATTCAAAAACTCAGGAGTTAATTTCTTCTCTAGCCCTAATTGAGGGGGAAAGTGAGATATTCTCAGTGTTCATAACTTTCAGTGTTTCAGCATCAGCATTTTTTCTGGAAAACCTTTGTAACCCCTGTGGGTGCTTCTGTGGATCTGCACATTGTTCAGAACAATGGGATCTGTCCTGCAGGCGGCACAATCAATGCCCCAAAGCACCAATAAACCATATCAATAATTAATAATTAACCCCCTATTAAAGTGCTGAGGTGTAAAGGGCAGACACTTGCATTTTGTTTGTTTTCCTCGCTTTTCTCCCAGCTTTATGTCACCATCCAGAGGGACTTTGGCAGCCTGGGGAGGGGGGCCTGAGAGAACCCCGTGGGGTCACAAAGGCCAAGTGCAAGGTCCTGTACCTGGGGAATCCCAAAGGCGAGCAGGGGCTGGGGGGATGGATCAAATCCAGCCCTGGGTGGAAGGAATTGGGGATTCTGGGGGGTTAAAAGCTCAGCAGCGAAGGTTTGCAGCCCCAAAACCATCCCCATGTCCAGGGCTGCATCAAAGGAATCCTAAGCAGCAGGCTGAGGGAGAGGATTCTCCCTCTCTGCTCTTCTCAGGTGATTCCCCACCTGCAGAGCTGCCCCAGCCCTGGGAATTCCAACATCAGCAGCACCTGGAGCTGCTCCAGGGCTGGAGCCCCTCTGGAGCTAGGCTGGGAGAGCTGGGGGTGCTCCCCTGGAGAAGAGAAGGCTCCAGGGAGAGCTCAGAGCCCCTCCAGGGCCTGAAGGGGCTCCAGGAGAGCTGGAGAGGGACTGGGGACAAGGCCTGCAGGGACAGGACACAGGGAATGGCTCCCACTGCCAGAGGGCAGGGATGGATGGGATCTTGGGAATTGGGAATTGTTCCCTGGGAGGGTGGGGAGGGGCTGGGCTGGAATTCCCAGAGCAGCTGGGGCTGCCCCTGGAGGCCTGGCAGTGCCCAAGGCCAGGCTGGAGACTGGGGCTTGGAGCACCTGGGACACTGGGAGGTGTCCTTGCCCATGAGCTTTAGGGTCCCTTCCCACCCAAACCATTCTGGGATTCTCTCTTTAACTTCTGCCTTGTTCTCTGCATCAATTTTTGCCCCTGACTGATTTTTGCAGCTCCCATGCCACATTTTACCCCACACATCTCCCCTGGAAAAATATAACCTAGAAGGGGAGGTCAGGAATGAATTTAATGAGAGGTCAAGAATAGACTTAAGCTGCTGAACATTTCCAAACTGATTGCTTGAAATCACTTGGTGTGCTGGCATCTGACATGATTCCCATTGCTGTGTTCCCCTGGAGCGCGATGGGAAGGGGGATTTGTGCCTGTCCAGGTGGCAGGAGCCCTGCCAGGCTTGTCCCGGCTGGAAGCAGCCCTGTTGCACAAGCTGCTCTCCTGCACTTGCTGCAGAGGCTGGGGCTCACAAAGCACTGAGGCAGCTCCCAGGTGGTGATGAATTGCATGACACCTATTGTAATTATAAATTCCAGGTCACTCATCGTGCTGGAAAGCTGAAGGGGTTCAGCCATCAGGGTGGAGTCAAGGCAGACATCCCTGTTAAGGTGTTCCAATGAACACTCAACACACGAGGAATGTCTCCACGGGGCTGTTTGAACACTCTGCATTTTGCTTTTCTTGCCTTTTGGGCACAAAAATGTGTTATCAGGCAGGCACATGAGACTGCCTGTAATTGTCATTCACTTTATTTAAAAAAACTCCTTTATTAACTACAAATATTCCCTTTTCCATCCACAGAGCAAGGGTGAAACACGCTCTGCTTCCCAGGTGGTGAGGAAAGGAGCAGGAGCTGGGAGCCTTTGGAGTCCTGACATTTCCAAAAATCCTCAGATTTCTTGATGTTGGAGAGCTGCGATTTTTTTTCAGTGTTTCTCCTTTCAAGAGGTCCCAGAGCAGGATGGAAATGCATCACCAAGAGCACATTTATTATGATTTTAAAGTTACTGAAAAGCTAGATCAGGTCTGTGGCCTGTGACAGTCACCAGCAGAAGGCAGTGCCACAAGGGGCCAGGTTTGGCTGCTCCTGAAGGTTTTATCCAGGTCTAAGAGAACAGGAGAGCCCTGCATGAAGCTGAATGTGCTGATCACACATCCACACATTCCCAATACTCCCAGTTTATCCAGTGCCTCCCTGGATTTAATTCATCCTCCCCCCACTTTTATCTGACTCAAAGCTTGGTCACTTTGTGTAAATTTAATGACATTTGTGTACCAGCGTCAGGATCACCTCAGATTGCACACAGACTGACAGATCTTTGCAGCTCCCTTGCCCCAACTCACTCCACACATCTCCCCTGGAAAAACAGATCCTAGAAGGAGAGCTCTGGACATTTCACAGGTCTCAGAGACCTTCACTTTGTTTTCTCCCTCGAAGACCAGGATCACAGCTCTCTCTCCCTGCCTGACAGACATCCCAGGGCATCCCATCAGCACCAGAATCCCAGGAGCACCAAATGTGCCCTGATCAGTGGCTTCTGAGTGCTCCAGTTTAGGGGCTAAACCCTGCAGAAAGGGATCAGGATCTGCTTCCATTCCTGGACTTCCACTTTGCTGTCCCACAGCCACTGGCAGCCACTGGAATTCAAATTCCTGGGCAGGAAAGTGTCACCAGGTCCTTCAGGACAGCACCTCTGGCTTTGTGTCTTCTGCCTGAAGAGCTGGATACCCTGGATGTCAGAACTGGATAATCCATCCCTGCAGAACAGAATTGGATAATCCATCCCTGGATAGCAGAACAGGATAATCCATCCCTGGAAAACAGAGCTGGATAATCCATCCCTGGATATCAGAACTGGATAATCCAACCCTGGAAAACAGAGCTGGATAATCCATCCCTGGAAAACTGAACCGGATAATCCATCCTTGGGGAACAGAACTGGATAATCCATCCCTGGATATCAGAACTGGATAATCCATCCCTGTGGAGCAGAACTGGATAATCCATCCCTGTAGTGCAGAATTGGATAATCCATCCCTGCAGAACAGAACTGGATAATCCATCCCTGCAGAACAGAACTGGATAATCCATCCATGGATATCAGAACTGGGTAATCCATCCCTGGATATCAGAACTGGATAATCCATCCCTGGAGAAGGGAACTGGATAATCCATCCCTGGGGAAAAAAACTAGATAATCCATCCCTAGAGAGCAGAACTGGATAATCCATCCTTGGATACCAGAAGTGGATAATCCATCCCTAGATACCAGAACTGGATAATCCATCCCTAGATATCAGAACTGGATAATCCATCCCTGTAGTGCAGAACTGGATAATCCATCCCTGCAGAACTGAACTGGATAATCCATCCCTGTAGTGCAGAATTGGAGAATCCATCCCTGGAGAGCAGAACTGGATAATCCATCCCTGCAGAACTGAACTGGATAATCCATCCCTGCAGCTCAGCAGGATGCCAGGCAATATCAGCCTCATTCCTCCAGGCTGGCCCTTGGCACAGGGCAATGCCCCACCATGGCAACAGACCCTTCCTGGGTCACAGCCTGCCTCTCCTGGATGTCACAGGTGGTCCTTGCCAAGGCCACCTGCCCCTTCCCACCTCCCTGGGAAGGATGGAGCTGGCACATCCCAGGATCTTTCCCTCCCTGTGTGAGCCCACCTTCTGTCCTGGGAACACCTTCATGTTTGTGGTGTGGGCAGAGGCAGCAGTGCCAATGCCTGGGGCCAGGCTGCCTCTGCCCACCCTGAGAGGGACCCTGGGATTCCCTGGGAGCCTCAGGATGGGAAAAAACATGAAGAACCCCACTGTGACCATGGCAAACAGCCCTTGGGGATGTGTTCAGCCAGACCTCAAACACAGGGCAGGACAAAGCTGTTATCAGCAAACCACGCGTACATTCATGGCTTTGGGTTTGTCTCTTCAGGGCTGCATTTCAGGACTGCCTGGGGCTCACTGAGGTCCCTTTTGCTGCTCAAAACCCACGTCCAGCTCCAGCAAGAATTGTCACCTCCCCTGGGACAGCACAGAAGGGACAGCCCAGCTCAGGGTGGCTGCGGGGAAACCAACTGGGACCTTGAAGAGCAAATCTTGGAGAGGTGAGTCTGGATTTTCAGTAACAGCCCAAGAACAAAGCCCCTGAGGGATGCCCAGCTCTCCCAGCTCTCCCATGGCACCAGTCCCCATCAACAGAAAGGAGCCAAAAGGGAATTCAAGAGCTGCCTCAGGAGAGGCCTGGATGCTGCAAATGAACTTCAGGATATTCTCCATGGAGCTGACTTTAAGCCAAAATAAGGAGAAACTGGGATCTGGAGGATGCCTTTATATTATTTGTATTGTTTAGTAGCCATAAAAATTAATAATAATAATAAATTGTTGAAAAAATTGTTGAAATTATTGAAAAAATTTTGTTGAAATTCCCCAACCACCACTGTTTGTGCAGGACTCTCTCCTGAGCCATCCTCAGCACCTTTGGAATCCCATGGGCAACGCTCCAGATTCACTCTGTGCCAGCTCACAGCCCCACAGAGCTGAGGAAACTGCCCCTTTGCCTTCCAAGTATCCAGACCATGTTCTCACCCTTTCTCAGTGTGTGAAACATCTCCTTCAGCCTCCCTGTGCCTCACTGAGATTCTCCCTGTCAGCAGAAAGCTGGGATTTATTACAGCTGGTGTGCTGAGATGGGGAGGGCGGGGGGGGGGGCAGCGAAAATCCCAAAGGAAGCCTCACTTGACAATGTCTCTTTCCTACACTTCCTCACAGTGGCTCCGTGGGGGATGACCAACGGTGGAAAAATGTTGCTCATGTCCCGGGACAAGAATTATGATTATTTGCTGGGCTGCCATCCACCATGGGGAATTCTGGCTCGTGACATCAGCCCATTGTTCCTGCTGGTGCCAAGAGCACGCTGGGATCCTGAGTGCTCAATGGTTAAAGGCCTTTCCTGTTTGCTCACTCCTTGTTTCCAAACAGTGCCGCTCGCGAGGGCCGCACGGGATGTCTCCTGTCTTGGGCTGCTTTGTCCCTTTCGTCATGTCTGCCTGGAACTCCTCACAGTGACATGAACAATGTGCTCCCGCAGTCAGAAACAAAAGGGAAAAAATAACTGCAGGAGGCAAAGCCCATCTTTGGCATTTGGGACCCCGTGCACGCCTTTGTTCCTTCTCTGGGAGCTGTGTTTGTGCAGCACGGCCGGGCCCTCCTCCAGCCCTGTTGTTTTTCTTTGTGATTTTAGTGTGGTGATAGTGCCAGGAGGGTTGGCCTTGGGAAGCTGGCTCCTGATCCTTATCAGGGGAACAACGAGGACAGTGGCAGGAGCTGTGCAGGTTCTCCGTGCTCCAGGGGTCAAGGAGAGCCACAGCTCCCAGTGCGGGCTGGTCCCCCAGTCCACAGCATGAGGGAATCCAATCTGTGGGTTTGGGGCACCAAAATATGAGATCCAAAGGTGCTTGAGGGTGCCCAAAGATGGTGAAGGGTCAGGAGGGGCCACAGGAGGAGCAGCTGAGGGCTCTTGGTG
This sequence comes from Anomalospiza imberbis, assembly GCF_031753505.1. Lineage (NCBI taxonomy): Eukaryota > Metazoa > Chordata > Aves > Passeriformes > Viduidae > Anomalospiza > Anomalospiza imberbis. Next base: position 1,799,760 of record NC_089705.1, read on the forward strand.
TGTGCAGCTGGAGCAGGGCACACTGAGGGCAGAGCTCAGGGATCTGCAGCTCCTCCCGAGGGGCAGCTCCCATCTCTGCTCTGGGACAGGGACAGCAGCCAGGGAATGGCTGGAGCTGGGCCAGGGCAGGTCAGGCTGGAGCTCAGGGCAAGGTTCTTCCCCCAGAGGGTGCTGGGCACTGCCCAGGCTCCCCAGGGAATGGGCACGGCCCCGAGGCTGCCAGAGCTCCAGGGATGCCCAGGGTGGGGTTGTTGGGGGTCTGGGCCAGGACAGGAGCTGGACTGGATGGTCCTTGTGGGTTCCCTCCAGCTCAGGATGTTCCATGATTCAACCCAAACCAAGCAGGTCCCCTTGGAACCACCACAGACACCAGAATAATCACTGAACCATGGAATCACTAAGGTTGGAAAAGACCTCCAAGATCATTGAGTCTCCCCTGCTCTGTGGGATGTGTTTGGTGCTGAAGCTGCTTCACCTTCTCTCTGGGCATTGTCCCTCACAAGCCCTAAAAGCAAAACAGCTTTTTAAAGTATGTTTTTTCCACAGGAACTCTTTAGCTCTGAACAAAGCTCTTAGAGCTGGGTCAGTTCAAAGCCAGTTCAGTGCCAGCCTCACCTCATCTCTGCAGGGTTCCCACATCCCTACAAGAAACAGAGGCATTCATGCCTAGCCCCACATCCTCTGGGATCTTTGAAGCTCTGGTGCCAAACATCCCAAGGTGTGCTGCTCAGGTTGGTGCCTGCTCAGCACAGGAGGGCTTTTCCTGGAGAAAAAAAAAAAGAAATTCAGGCTCCCTTCCACCGACACAGATGAGCACGAGGGTGTAACATTTGCTCCATTTTCAGTCTGGTGGGATTTATAGGAAATGAAGACAACAATTGAGAAATCCTTGGATGAAAGGTCTGGTTTGTGAGGTGTTTTTGCACCTGACATGACAGCAGCAGACATCTGGGCACTTCCAGCCACACGCAGATTGCAGACAGGTACGTGGAGCTCCAGGTGCTCCTTGGAAATGTGAGCTGGGTGACAGAGCCCCAGCCACAAAAGGTGGAGGACATTCCTTGAACCCAGATGCCCAAATCCTGGGTTACCCTGAGACTGTGGTTCCTTGCCTGAGGCACGAGGTGTGACAGGGCTGATCCCTTCAGCAAACCAACCCCGCGGAGTGGCAGCGCCGCGGCTCCATCCCAGCCCTCACCGGCAGCACCCCTTCAGAGACAGCGCCCTTTTTTGTATAAAGTGATGTCATTTACTGGCCAGCCTTCCCTCGGGGTGAGCAAACACGGCTGCGTTGCCTTCCCCACGTCCAGGGGATCGTCTTTCAGCCCGCAGTGACCAGGATGAGGAGCGCAGGAAGGGAAGCCAAGGCAGATTTGTTGTATCACTGGGCTGGCATCTGGAATGTCACACACAACTCTGACATAACTCTGAAACTTGGCACAGCTGGAATATGGGCAGTAACAGGTAATGCTGCTTTTGTGTTTCCCTGTTTTCTTTAGAATAATTGTTGCATTGGTACAGAGGTTAAACACTTCCCTCTGTTTGCTTTCTTTTATGAGCTCTGTCTTTATTTTCTTATTAACTTATCATTTGCACTCTTCCTGATTTTCTCTGCCTGACACATCCCCTACTCTGTTATTTCCATGGCGTGCCCATACATACATTTTTCATCCGCTCTGGCCTCTGTGCCCCCTCACTTCATGCCCTCTGTAAATGTCTGTGCTCTCCTGTGCAGTTTCTTTGCTCCCGCTGGTTTTTCCCTGCACACACCCCCTGTGTGCATTTTGCATGAGCACAGAGAGGAATTCCCACTGCTGCCTGGACCGAGGGAATGTCAAATCCTCCAGACTTTTCCTGCAGGACTGCAGTCATCACCTGTGTTACTTCCATGAGCTGCTGTGAGCAGAAGCTCCGGCTCAGGACCTGTTTTCCTCACTCTCCCTCCCTGCACTTTTCCTTATTTCCCTTTCCTTTCCTGCACGCACGTGTTCTTGTGCATGAGACCTCACTGTGGCTGCAATTGCCACCACCTTGCCCATGACAACAGGGCCATAAAAGCTGAACTGCATATGGTAAACAAATAAAATACACTCCCTTTCCCAAGAAGCTTTTGAGAACCTCTTGCAAAAGGCAAACGCGGTGATTTCGCTTTTCTAAACTGCTCGCAGGATTTGCCCAAAATTTACCATGTCTGGAGCAGCCATTCCCAGCTGGGTCAGTGGTCCCAAAGAATTCAGGGTGCCTGAAAGCTGTGATCCATCCCTGGCATGGTCAGGACCCAACATTTCCCTGGAGGAATTTCCTGCTTCTGCCTGACACACCACGGGCAAGGTGAAGGGCTTTGACTCCTCCTGGTGCATGCCAGGAGTGACTGTGCTTCACATGATTCGCATCCTAAAAATGTGCAGATTATGTCGAACGTCCCACATGGATGCTGAAGCAAAATTAGACGGTGCATGGGCAGATTTATTGCAAGAAACTTCAGTTGCTCAATGTAACAAAAGTCTTAAAGTTCATTTAGAGGAAAAAATAGAGGAGAGAGAAAGAGAGAAAGCCAAGACTGTCAATGCACGAACTGAGCAGCAATTTCAAGTGAGCTTATCAATTTACATTTTTATTAAAATAAAGTAAGTCAAATTAAGACATTTCAAGTGAAAACTTGACTTTAATTTTGAATCCTGCCCAGTTGGTGCAGTTTAAAGCATCCCCCGGGGCCGGGGGGCTCCCAGGGGGACACTGCCTGCAGAACCCCGCTGTGCTCGCTGCCTTCACCCGCAGCCCCAGCCCAGCTCGGGACCCCTCGGGGCACACTCCGCACACAGTCCCGCCTCACCGCATCCCGGCCCGGGAGACTTTTCCCACTCCCCGGCACTTTCTCTCCGGAGCTCCCCAGTCAGAGGAACCTGAGGAGTCCTCCAGGGAGGAGCGGGGGGTCCGCGCCCGCCCCACGCGAGCCCGGCGTTCCCTGGGGGCGGAGCGGGTGACGCGCCGGGCCGGGGCTATAAAGCACCTGCCGGGCGCCCGCCGATTCCACACGCAGCGCGGCAGCTCTGCTGGAAGAGCTGGGAGAGGAGGAAAAGCCCAGGAGAAGCCCCAGAGCCGCCAGCGCAGAGCCGCGGTCATGGGCAGCCACTCCGCCGTGCTACTGGCGCTCGCCCTCTGCGCCCTGCTGGAAGCCGGTGAGCCCCGGGCTGGAGCGGGGCTCGGTGCCCCGGGGGTGCCCGCACGGGAGGGGCGATTGTCTGAGCCCCCTCGGCGCGGGGAGGGGGCCGGGGGTGCCCGGGGTGGGCGCGGAGGCCGCGGGCGCCGTGCGGTACCCTCGCTCGGGGGAGCCCCCGGGGCTGTGCGGGTCCCGGAGGAGCCGCAGCCTCACCGCGGTCCCGCCGGTACCGGGACATCGCCGCGACCCTCAGAGGGGACGAACGGACGGGCCGCTCATCCCTCCCTCCCTGTGCTGCTTGCCGCAGGTCTGGGCCATCCCCCGCCCGAGTCGCACCTGGCCGCGCGGCCGAGGAGCAAGCGATGTTCCTGCAACAGCTGGCTGGATAAGGAATGCATCTACTTCTGTCACCTGGACATCATCTGGGTCAACACACCTGGGTGAGCAGGAGCGCGGCGCTCGGGGTGCTCTGCTGATGGGCAGGGGCTGTACCTTCTGCTGGAAGAGGGTGGGAAAGGGTCCCGGTGCTCTGCGGCTCTGGCAGCACCTGCTCCAAGGTGCACGGCCAGCCCAGAAAGGGATAAACTGTGCTGCTGCTGCTGTTGCTGCTGCTGCTCAGGTGTTTGCCCAACCCCCGGGGGTCGGGGTGAAAGCACAGGGCGCTGCTTCCTCCCGGGCTCGGCTTTTCCTGAGGTTTGCACCTCTGCAAGCCCGCAACAACAGCAAGATGTTGTGGCTCCAAGTCAGAAAAGTTCCTCTCCCCGCTCGCACGCCGTAACTCTGGCTGCTGCCTGCCAGTATTGTTAATGAGACAGTGGTGGGCTGGCACTGCGGGCCGCGGCTGCCAAGTCCTGCCCTCAGGAATGCCGAAGCAGCTTTCCCAGTGCTTTCAGACCAATGGCCATCGCACTGGAGCACAACACATGCGCTCAGGTGTGGTTATAATCGTGCTCACTGACATGCATTTACAGCTCGCTGCTTGCTCGGGGAATAGTTGCAGTGGCTGCCAATCCTGCAGCCTCTGGGAAAGGAGATTGCCATCAGAGATGGAGCAGGAGTGTGCTCGCAGCTCTGGGAGCAGGCTTCAAGCACCAGAACCTGCTCTGGCCCCGAGACACGTGGGGCTGTGCAGTGTCCGGTGTGTAAACCTGTGGGGAAGGAGAGCGCTGACACCCCAGCCGTGCTGGGCCAGCTCTGCTACTCAGGAGCTGTGCCACCCATGGGAGCCGCCAGCTCGCCCAGCCCATGTGGCAACCCTTGCACGGGCACCTGGGCTGCTGCAAGGAGAGAACTTTCGTTCCCAGCCAGCACAGAGCGGCCACCTCCCGGCAGGGAGGGGTGGGGTGCGGAAAGCAGCAGGTGGGAGAGGAGCTGGAGTTTAAAGCTCAGACCTCAGTGACCTTTTCACCTTCTGTCTATAGATGAATCTTTTATTATCCTGGCACTGGCTTGGCTGCCTCCCAGGACCCTGGTACAAACCTGCTGGCCAATAAAAAGCTGGTGGCATAGCTGAATTCCTTTGTTTTTCTCAGGCACACCGCTCCCTATGGCTTGGGCAGCCCGCCAAGGCGGCGCAAGAGGTCCGCGGGCAGGTGCGAGTGCTCGCACTCCAGGGACAGCATCTGTGCCACCTTCTGCCAGGGCAGGCCTGGGTAAGCACTGGGGGTGTCCCCGGGGGCTGCTCAGGGAGGAGGGACAGGCAGGGCTCAGGAGCTCCCTGGGGATGGCTCTTTGCCAACAGCTGGGACTTGTCTGGTGGATTTTTTCTCTCTCCTGAGATCCCTGGCGGTGTCACCAGGTGGTTCGGGTGTACAAGGGTCCCTTCAGCAGCTGAGAGGCAGCAGTGCCACCTCCATCCCTGCTGCTGCCAGGAGCCTGGGGAAGCTCTGGCTGTGCTGGTGGGAAGGGGGAGCTGGTGGGGATGGGACAAGTGAGGGTGTGGAGCTTTGGGACACCAGTGTCCCCTGCTTAGAAGGGAGAGCTAACAGCACCCTGGGAATGGGGACAAGTGAGGGTGTGGAGCTTTGGGACACCAGTGTCCCCTGCATGGCTCAGAGGGGAGCCGAGCAGGACTGCTTTGAGCTGAGACTCAGCAGCCCCATACGTCCCGTGGCCATCTCTGTTTATGGTGCATGTGGGGTGTCAGTTCAGCTCCAGCAGCGCTGCTGAAGGGAGGTGAAGTCGCTGTGGATATCTGTCATTAATTCCACAGCCAGGCAATAGTTACAATCCCAAATCATTCATTTTGCCCGTGAATAGAGGAGCCCTGGCTCGAGGGAATAGCAGTCAAAGTAAGCCGTGATTAGCTCCCAAATAGCTGCAATTAACCCTTCAAAGCCGTGCATTCAGCTGTCTGTCACCGGGCCAGGCTCCCCCTGAGCTCCCCACAGCCTGGCTGTGGGTGGCTCAGGCTTCTCCTCTTGCTCTTTAGGTACCTCCAGAGTCTGAAGCTCCCCGTGAGCTCTGGAGCATCAGCGAGGTCTCTGCAGAGCACTGCCACAAAGCCTCCCCATCATGGGCTGCTGAGAGCTCTCAGGTGAGCAGGGCACATAAACCCACTCTGATCATTCCTTATGAGCGCTTGAAGGTGTGTGGTTGTGGCCCCAGGCTGCAGTTCCCACTCGGGTCTGGCCTTCTGCCTCCTGCTGTCCCCTCTAAAGGAGGAGGCTTGGCTGTTTCTGCTCTCTGTGGCACTGAAGGCTCCATCTGTGCAGCCAGGGCTGCGTGTGCCCTCCCCAAACCACAGCAATGTCACACAAAATGTAATTCTTGGTTGAAGTGGGGAGTTCCTCCGATGTGGGACAGGCAGATGGATGGACAGAGGAGGGAGAGGGGGATGGCATCATGCAGGAAGATAATTTATGGGGCTGCAACTTTGGGCCAAAGGACAGAGCTTTTCTAAGCCCACATCAGGGAATTGTGGGGAGAAACAACAACTCCAGGAGTGTAACTGAGCTAAAGGGAGGTGGCAAATCAATGAATTGGTGGCAATTAAATCAGAGGCAAAGGGGATGCTTTCTGAAAGGCAAATTTGGGGAAGCAGCGCTCTGGGTCATCCTTGAATCCCCTGCCACCAAGTTGGGTTTGATAGAGCTCTGTCCTTTGGCCCAAATTCCTGCTCCTCCTTCCCCATCTCCTGCCTCCTCCTGCCTCCCAGCAAACAGTGGTGAGGGGTAGATAAATGTCACAATATGGGGTACTGAGGAGGGGGCAGATGGGCTGCTGAGTGACCATGGTGTCCCTTCTGTCCCCAGGGACCTCAGGGTCTCCAGCCCACGCTCCAGCAAACGGCAGCAGCGCTCCCAGCAGGACACACAGCCACCGGCTCTGCCTTGGGAAAAAAACATCTGGAAGAAGAAGAGATAAGAGACAGGTGCACACCAAGCTCACCAGAAGAATTTGGAGTCCTGTGGGTGCCACCAGCTCTGCTGTCGGTTGTTAGAGCTGAAGGGAAGGCCATGAGTGGAAGGGAAGGGAGTGGAAGTCTCCGTGTTCCTGCTGCATGAACCAGCGCTCAAGGGACTGCTGCAAAGGGAAAAACTGTCTCTCCATCCAGTCAGAGAAGTGTCCTGGAGCTGAATTGTGCCCTTTTGGATCAGGCAAGGGTCATGCTGGAGCAGCACTGGCCGGAATGTGCCCTGGAGCCCTCGGCAGGGGCTCAGCCCATGCACAGGGGTGAATCACAGCCAGGGGTTCTGGGCAGGGCTGGACCAGGCAGCCCCGAGCCCGACACTGCCCTGGGCTGCTCTGCCTGGAGCTGTCTGAGCCTGGCCCATCCGGAGGGGTTTGGCTGCTCGCTGTAGTCAGGGATGAGCTGTCTCCAGCCCAAGCCCACCTTTGCACTATTTTCTCTTTTCAGTCAGTGCCCATGGATGAGGCTCCCATGGTGGAACAGCTCCCAGTTTGTATTAAAGTTCATTTCTTCATCACCTGAAGCCAGCTGAGCAGTCAGGGGCACTCACTGGCTGAGAAATCTCTGGGGTGGATTTCCACTGAGGCCCTGGCTGTGGTTGAGGTGCAGGATCAGCTACCCCGGGGATGGCACCAAACCCAGGTGGGGGTGGGCTTGTGCAGGAGCCCCCAGCCCCCACAGCCAGGGCAGGGTGAGCAGAGCCCTGGTGTGGGTAAGTGACCCCATCTCATCTCCTTGGACTTACCCTCAGTGAGGACTTCCAGCTCCTGAATATCCCAACCTCCTGCCAGCTCTGCCTGGAGGGAAGGGCTGGGGCAGGAAGAGGGGTGGTGGGCAGAGGGCATGCAAAGCCTGGCTTGCTGCTTGGCTTAGGTCAGCTCTGAGTTGGGCTCTGGATAGTAAATGAGCAGTGAGGGCTAGCAGATCACCGTGGGAAGGGCAGTGCAGCAGGTGAAGGGCAGCCAGGTAGGAATGATGAGGAGGGAAGGAATAGGGGCTGGAACTGGGTGATCTCTAAGGTCCCTTCCAACCCAAACCCCTGTGATTCTGTAAGGGAGCACAGCCCTGCCTGAGCTTAGGCTCAGGTTTAAACCCAGATCTGTTGGCCCTGGGGAGCGAAGGAAAAATTTGAGAAAAACACTGAGCCCAGTGCCTAGAAACCAACCTTGAAAGAAAGAAACCAACCTTGCAGCAAAGGCAGCCCCAGGGCTCCGGAGCTGTGTCACAAATGCACTTTTGTTTGACTGGGCAGGCTGAGCTCAGTGGGAAGCCAGGGCTGTCACCTGGGCAGGGCAGGTAAAGAGCTGCTCTCCACTGCTGGGTCCCTCTGCTGCCCACGCCAGGATTGCACAGGAGCTTTGGAGAGGCTGCTTGAAGTTGGTGGTGGACCAAAATCTGAATCTGTGGCTGTTGAAAGTGTAGTCCTGGTGGACAAGAAAAAGAATTCCTTGATTTTGCTTTAAGCCCCAGAGAGGGGAAAAATAAGACCAATTGATTGTATTGTGGATGAAAGAGCAGATTAATCATTTGGTCCCCAGAGCTGCAGAGAATATGTTTTGATCTTTGACCTTCTGAAGGTTGGAGTCACTCTAAAAAACCAAAAGAAGAAAATCCTGAAAGGGTTTGTTCCAGAGGAAATTTTGCACATGGTTTAATGTGAGTAATTTAAAATAGAACTACTGCTGTAAAGTACTCTGTGTGTGTAATGTCCCATCTTTAAGTGACTTACTGCACACCTGCCATATGTAGCATCCTGAAATCTGTATATTTATTTAAATCTATTGATTTTTAGACACTAATGTTCAATATATAATTTGTAATAAATAATGACAACAGTCAATGGTACTTTCCTTCCTTATTTGGTGGCTGAGGGGTGGTGGATGAGGTGAAAGGAATCCAGATGGCCAAAATAAATGGGAAAGGGAGTGGGAATGGTCCTGGGCACGTTTCAGTTCCAAGTGAACCCATCTAGAATCCCTTTGGCTGACTTAAACATTCCTTAGCTTCAATAGATTATCCCATCTATTATTATTGTCACATCTAGAAGGGATTGGATTATTATTATTATTATTATTATTATTATTATTTCAGTTCAAAAGGCATCATCTAAAGGATGATGTGAAGATGCTGAAGGCTCAGGAGGGGCCCCAGCCTTTTGTATTCCCTGATTTTCCTGGCTGAGCTGCCTCTCCCATGGCCAAGACTTCACCCCAGGGCTTTGTGTGAAAACCAGAGTCCATCAGATGTTCCTGTGACAATAAATCATTGTTCCTGGGACTTTGATGGTAAAGGTACATGACAAAAAGAACCTGGAATTACAGGTAACAGGGAAAAAAAGTACCTTGGAACACTGCAAATTCCCCATGTGATATGTACAATATCCCTGGTGAAGTTCTCCCCTCTTCTGCACAACTGAACTCCAGAACAGGCCTGGAATTATGCCCGTTTTGGTTCATTCCACGGGGTCCTGCTGGGGCTGACTGCAGTGGTGTGAACGAGGGAAATGAGGATTTTCTGCATTTCCCAGGAAAGATTTCCCCATCTCTGCAATGTCCACTGAGCCAGCCCTGGGATTTTATTTGTCCTCCTTCAGTCCCAAAGGAACCTTGGCTAGACCTTGGTCTCGGAGGGGAAATATCCCTGTTTGGGATGCTCAGAGGCTCCTGGCACCAGGGGAGCTGCACATTTTGGGAGGTGGGACCACAGGAGATGCTCTCCAGCTCTTCCAAAGTGTCTGGTCTTGGAGCAAAGAGGGAAAATCTGACATAATCATGGTGGGGGGAGGGAGGGGGGGCTGAGAGTTTTTTTTGGGAACTAAGATCAATTAACAGAGGAAATTTTGACATAGGAATAATTGGAAATATTCCAGGGAGGTTCCTCCACATTCAAGTGGGGAAAGTTTGGACTCAGCAGGGAGAAGCAGAGAAATAAATCCTGACAAGTGCCCTGATCCCAAAAGCTCAGCAGAGCTCCTTGCTGGGATGTCCTACAACGCCCCTCAGTGCCACCAAGGACTGAAGGACAACCTGAGCTTGGCAGGAGCCCCTGGTGGGCTGGGCTGATGCTAACCTCTGAGCAAAGCCTTCGGGCACAGCTTTAATTACCAGCCCTAATTAGGTAACACCTGAGGGAAGAAGATGCTGAAAAGCATCTTAATTAGGGTGAAAAGGGATAAGAGAGGACTGTGCTTATTCTTGGGGTTATTGAATTTGTTGATAAAGATTAGCTGAAGGAGGCTGAAGGAGGTGTATTTTATAAATTCTCACAGGTAACAGGAAAGAGCAGAATAATAAAACTTAATTTAAGTGGAAAATCCAGGAAATCAGGCAACTTCCAAAGGCAGGTCTGAGTATAAGTGATGGAGCATCTTTAATAAGATCCAGCTGTTTACAATTCCCATCAGAATGAACAATTTGTGCCGTGCATGTGGCTCTCCCATTTTTCAGAAATTTCTGGAAAAAAGCCCTTCTCTGATGGCCAACAGGCAGCAAACTTGCCTCCTGCACCATAGGACAGCAATATTTTTTTTTGATGGGACTTTGTTCCCTTTTAATATCTGTTGAACTGGTTCTGCTTGGGAGAAGATGTGGTGACATAATATAGGGTGAAGTTGAAAGAAGCAGCTCCAAAACTGTGGAGGAGACTGACCACCAGGAGATTTGGCAGGTAGATTTTACCACATAAATGGTTTTTGGTGATTTTGGCTTCTCATCTCAGGTGGGCAGGGAGAGGAGGAGAAAACTAAATGGTCCCAGTCACGTTAAGGGATCACACAGTTTAAAATGGCATTAATTAGCTGTGCTGGGTAACAAATGAGCTCCAGGTAGGCACATCCTGGATGAAACTCCCTGTCCCCTGTGCTGGGAACAGGGAGGGAGGTGCCACTGGCTCAGCCTGTGCTGGGAATTGTCATTCCTGAGTGCCTCTGGAAGCACAGCCTGGGAAACAGGGTGTGAATACCTTGCTGGGCATCTGTCCCTGTGAATTAGTGGGAAAACACCTCAAGGGCTGCGTTTTGAGGGAGAGAATGACAAAGCTGATCTGAGAGACTTTCCCAGACTCTGGGATCTCTTCTTGCCTGTGGTGGGGCCTGTTCTGGCAGCAGCCACAACTCAGAGCCCTCATAGAGGCTGGAAAATCCAGTTGGGAGTTGAGAGAGCCCCCACAGAGGCTGGAAAATTCAGCTGGGAATCAGAAGAGCCCCCACACACGTTGGAAAATCCAGCTGGGTGTTGGAAGAGACCCCACAGAGGCTAGAAATCCTCTCCCATGTCCCTCCAAAGACAGGGATGTCCCCTTGGCACATCCTTTCATTCTGACCCCCTTTGCCCATTATCTGCAATATGTGGTACCCAATAAATCACCCTGAAGCTTTTTTAGTTTTAATCCATGAAAATCTCCACGCCTTCATTCCAGAGTGAGACTGTAAAAGTTTAGAGAAGATTTGGGGTGGGGAATGAGCCCCTCCCCAGGGATTTGATGGCAAATCCGAGGTGCTGCTCTGTGACTTTGTTGTTAAAAGGGAATAATTCTCCCTCCAGCTCTGTCGCAGGGAGAGGAGGAGGAGGGAGCACACACGGAGCAATTAAGAAAAATGTCTTTGACCTTCAGCAACTTAATCAGTTGCCAGTGTTCTTCCTAATAGTGTGCTAATGGTTAAGTTCTTCTGGCTGCCATAAAAGTGTTATAACTGGAGGCTACAATAAAGTGCTGATCAACCCATCAAGTGAGTCAATCCAAAAGTAATATCTGTCTTTGTAATGACTGTAATAAAAGCCATGCCAAAGCCAGGAGATGACGTGAATAAGAATGCTGCTTAATTATGCTGGGCTGCTCTGCTGGGTGCTTGTGCCACACTTCCAACCTGCTCTGGGGTGACACTGCCACCCCTGCGTGGGGGAGCCAAACCTTGTATTTTTGTGGTCTCCAAGGACAGTCCTGAGGGGTTTGGACAGATCTCCAGCCAAGCCAAGCAGAGTTTTGGTGCAGAAAAAGTGTTGAATTCGGTTTGTTGTTGAATTTGGGTTGGGGCTGTTTATTCTGACAAAATGCAGGAGGGAGGCATCACTGCGATTCCCTCTGTGAGAGGTGGGGACTGGGAAAAGGGGAAAAGGGTTTATAAATTTTAGGTATCCTGGTGTTAAATACAGCAGGGTAGAGGTTCCCTGTGCTAAAAAGGGATTGATGACAGGAAGCAGAAAGAGGGGAAAACAGGATCAGTCAGGGAGACTCTTCCAAGCACTGGGGTGGATCTGAGGTGCTGGCTGGAAAATCCAGCTGGGAGTTGGGAAAGCCCCCACAGAGGCTGGAAAATCCAACTGGGAGCTGAAAAGTTGTTGCCTTCCATGGCAAACACCTGTCCCTGAGTGTTTGCCATGGAAGGCAGTGACCAAACGCCCTTCAAAGGTCACTCACAGGCAGAGGAGCAGAGGGGCGGGAGGATCTTTCCCTGCCTGATGCTTTGTCCGGATTTTCCTGGGAGCTGGGGGCTCTTGGCACCCCCAGGCACTGCCCAGAGCAGAATGGAGCAAAACCCTGACCACAAGCCAAATTTTGTCTGTGCTGCCCTTTGTACAGGAACAGGTGAATAAGAGAGCAAACCAGCCCTGGAGCCTGGAATCTGCCCCCTGGGGAATTTTCCTGCTGTGCTGGGAGCTGGAGGGAGCACAAAGGGACGGCGGCAAGGAACACGGGCTGCTCCCGCTGCAAGGATGGCTGCTGGCTTGGTGAGAAACGACCGCTCACTTTAAAAATGTTAAAAGGCTTATTTAACTGTAACAAAAATTACAGCAAAAGGACTAAATAAGGAAAAATTGCAGCGCCGGGAGCTGCCCTCGTGGCTGCCCAGCACGTGGCCGATTGTCTTCAAAACGGATGCTCAGTCTTTTATACCCCTGGAGGGGGTTGCATCAGCCAATGCTCGCTCCTCCCAAAGTCTGTCAGTCAACGCCTCTTTGCTGTTTATTGGTGGAGATTGCTTTCTTGTAACTTGATTGCAGGTCAGGTGTTGCCGTGCCACGCCTCCCCAGCAGCGAGCTTTTCCATTCCCAGCTGGCCCACGGAAGGGGCACATATGCTCGCCTTCTTTCTACCTGTCCTAGACACCTCAGGATGTCTGATGGCAACAATACAGAGGGATGGAAAAGGGGACTATGGGGAGAACAGAGGACATCTAAACTGCAATAATATTCGCCCAATATTCATCCCTTAATTGTGAGAGCCAATTATCCATCTATAGCAGCTTCCTCCAAAACATCCCACTGCTCTGGGATCCCTGCGGGCACAAAGGAGCAGGAACCCAGCGTGGAGCTGGGGGCAAACACGGCGCAGCCTTTCAAGGAATTCCTCCCCCGTCGGCAGGGAAAACAGGATGCAGGCCACATTCCTGCTCGCATAGACAAGGCTCTCCACAGCAGCACAAACACATTGCTCAGTTCCAATTAAACCCCGGCTTTATATCACCTTGCTGCTGATAAGGCTCTGATTAATGGAAGAATTGTCTTTTTATTTTTTCCCAATAAAGTCCCTGGTGTTAATTGTTTTTTCCCTCTCGCATTTCTCCTTTCAAAGGCACTTTCGAGGAGGGCTGCTGATTGTGCTGGAAGTGGTGTGGGAACACTTAGTCTCTTCCTGGTTTTGTTTTTTGGGGCTAAGTGCTGCCACTGAGAGCAGCAGGTCCAACAGACAAATCAGCCCAGTGAAATCCTGCCCTGGTGCCTCCCGATAAACAAGTGCAGATTCATGTGTTTGTCCATGACACAGAAAGCGCCAGAACAATGATTTGGTGACTTTTGCCAGGGTTGTTTCCTCTGCACAGCCGACTTCCCTGGCGGAGCCTCAGGAGCGTAGCAACAGCTCAGCAAAACAAAAGCCAACCATGGTGAGGCTTTAGGAAAACATTATCCCGGTCCCAAGGGTGGGGCTCCGCTTTCCAGAGGAGCTGGGACTGGCCCCAATGGCCCGGGCTGCCTCCTGAGTGCCAGGAGCATTAGCCAAATTCCCGGGAAGAGCTGTGGATCCATGGGACAGGTGGCTGCTGCTCCATGCCCTTGGGTGATGTCCATGTGTGTCACAGGGCTGGAATCTCCAGGCACAAATGGGTTTTTTTAGTCACCCAAGAGCCTCTGTCTCCAGAGTGATGGCAGGTGGGAATGGCTCCATCAGCACCTGGTGGTCCAGCCCCTGAGGGGAGGGGTGTGAGCACGGAGCCCTGGTCAGGGGTCCCTGCTCAGGGGGACACACCTGATTGTGCCTCTGCCCTGGCGCAGGTGAGAAATCAGGTAAGAAAACAGGGAAGAAAACAGGCCCTACAGATCCTGGCTGAGGTATGAACTCAGTGAGAAATCAGGTGAGAAAACAGGCCCTACAGATCCTGACTCAGGTAGGACTTGGGTAAAAACTTGGGCTCTGCAGATCCTGATTCAGGTAATAACTCAGGCCCTGTAGACACAGGCTCAGTAAGAACTTAGGTAAAACTCAGGCTCTGCAGACTCTGTCTCAGGTAAGAAGTCAGGCCAGAAGTCAGGCTCTGCATATGCTGGCTCAGTAAGAACTCAGACCCTGCAGACCCCAACCCCAGCAGCTCTGACACCCCGACCCAGCAGGGACATGTGGCACTCAGCCCTTGAAGGGCCCTGGAACATCTCTCTGGACACTGCCACCACCCTGGGGACACTCACAAGGAGACAGTGCTGAATGCCAGATCCATACCTGGGACCTGGAGCTTCTCCCCAGCCAGGCCAGCACAGGGAAAGCCCAGCCAAGAGCTCAGAAGGGCAGGGTGTGGAGGAGACCAGGCAAAGCCAGGCCTGATAAAGCAGGAGGAGATTGTCAACAGGGAAGGGACCAGCCAGTCTGGTCCAGGGGGAAGGTGTCTGAGTTAAAATATTTGGCTCAAAAGCCCTGCCTGGTGCACAGCAGGAGGTTCTCATGCTGTGAGAACCTGCAGGAAACTTCCAGCTCTCTGTGCCCTGTCTGGTGACTGTGAGCAAGTCCCCACTGTGAAACATGATCCTCACTTCCAAAAAATGTAAAAGGTTAATTAAAACCTTATCAAAATTACAACACAAGACTGAATAGAGAAAATATCACAGCACCAGGAGCAGAGGATTTTCCCACCATGTGCTCACCCACACAGTGGAGGTTTCACCTTTTAACCTTTTGGCCCCTCCCAAAGTTCTGTCCATCGACTCCTCCTTGGCTGTCCAGTGCTGGAGATCACTTCCTGACATCCTGACTGGGGGCAGCTGTTGCCATGGAAACGAGCCCACCCTCCCAAATGTCCCAAACCCAGGGCACCCCTGATAACAGCGCAAGGGGGGTAAAACACAACTCTAAATCTATAAAACTTCTCCTGGCATAGATACATGAAATTTTCCTTTTAATTGTGAGAGTCAACCATGGCATTACTTATCTATCTCACCACCATCACATCTGCTCCAGCTGTGCAGCCCTGTCCCACTCACTGCTCCCTGGCTGTGCTGTTGGATGACTGAGTACTTTCCCTCAGCCAGGGCAGCCTTTCCCTTTCCTCTTCCATTTCCACATTTGAAGCTTTCTGCACTTTCTTTGCACATCTCCACCCTACTGCTGTGCTCTCCTGCTCCACTTTTCCTTTCCTTCCCCTTCCTTTATCTCCCAACCTTTTTATTGTTATGACTATACTGATTAATTCCATTTTCTTCTTTTCACATTTTCTTCTCTGCTTTTCCTTGCACTTTCTACATCAGGCAAGTTTTTAGATTTAATAAAAGAAATAGGATAACAGGAAAGAAAAGGGATGGGGCAGAGAGGTCAAGACAGGAGATATGGAGTAGTGAAAGAGAAAGAAGCAGCAGGAAAGGGTATCCCAATCTCAGCTCACACTTCTGGGGTGGGCAGTGAAATGAGTTGGCCTCATTTATATTAAATATTTATAATAAATGTGTTACATTTATATTACTAAAGGCACCCACTCACAGGCAGAGACCACCCCTAGCCCAGTGGGAATGAGCAGCTCACGTCCCACTGCTCAGGGGGCTCCAGGGCACCAGGCCTGGGCCCAAGCTATTTTCTGAGATTTTTTGGAACTCTCATTGTTTTTGTGGTGGTTTCCCAGGCTTCAGTGGGGTAAAGCAGCTGGGAGTGGCCTCAGGGGATACTCTGAGGAAGAGCCACAAGGGCAGGAGTGGCCTGAGGAGCCAGGGGAAGGTGGCACCAATTCTGTGCCCAGCTCTGGGTGCTGTGCTGGGCATGGGACCCTTTCACACCACAGGCACAGCCTCTGGGGGCTGTGGATGGGAGATTTGGGCTTCTCATTAACTTGGCCAAAGTCTCCTTGAGCAGATTCATGGCAAGTGCTGGGTCCAGAAGTGAAAGGAGCCACAACAGGGAACAGGGAGAATTCTCCAGCCTGACCTGAACAAAGTGTCAAACAGATGGATCCTTCCAACCTCACAGTGCCACTGCAAAGGAAGGGGAGGATGGAAGAGGAATTTTGGGCATGGAGAGAACTGGCAAAGAAGATCCCCACTGCAAAGGAAAGGGAGGATGGAAGAGAAATTTTGGGCATGATGGAGAGAACTGGCAAAGAAGATCCCTGGGCAGAGGGGTGTGTGTTCTGTGGGAATGGCTGGGCAGTCAGATCCTGTCCCTTGAGGGTTTGTTCCTTCTCAGCCTGCTTTATGATGTGTAAAACCTCACTTGAAAGGTGCTGAGCAGATTCAGAGCTCCCACACATGCACTAAATGTAGAGAGGAATTATCCCTTTTTGCTGCCACGGGAATGTGCCAGCTCTTGGACACGGCAGGGAGGAGGGGGCTCAGCAGTGCCTCACACCTCCCTGCCCTGGAGGTTTGTGGGCACACTCTGTGTGTGCCATTCTGTGGGAGAACAGGAGCCCGAGTGCCCCTTTGCACCTCCTCCTTTTGCCTTTCTCCTCAGCTACACCTCGAGCTGCTCCTGCAAACTCACCTCACTCTGGCTGCTGGGAGAGGAGCTGGAGGGCTGCCATGGGGGGCAGTTGGAGAGTTCTCAGGGCCGTGACTCATGGCTCTGGGAAAGGGATGAAAATTGGGGGAAAATGAAGTGCAGGTACTTCAATAAAGACATGTGTAAGTTGCAGTTCCGGAGAGCTCGCGGTTCAGCTGCTGTTTTATGGGTCATATCCCCAGAGGGCTTTGTAAAGTACTTTTCTCTTAGCTCAGAAATGTTAAAGATCACGAATCTGTATGAAAATTACTCCAGTTTAATGCTGACTTCAACATCTGGCTGTGTAGGGAATGTCAATGAGGGTCTATTGAAAGGCTTTTTTTTTGATACTGAGCCAGCAAATGTCACATTTGAAGTGTGCTTTTCAACAGGGAGTCTCTGTGGAAAGAGCCGAGTCTCACATCCCACCATCCATCCAGGAGCTGGCATTTAAGGAAGATGTCAAATGCAGGTTGTAACTCCAATTGCTACATCCTGGTTTTGGGGAGGAATCCCCTTTCCAGTGAAAAACCTGGAGTTTCAGCCCACCTGGGCGTGGTGCCAGGGTCTGTAGAGGGGTGCCCAGGACAGGATGAGGAGCAGTGGCCATATAATAAAACACAACAAGTTCCACCTCAACATGACAGGGAACTTCTTTCCATGGAGCATGGGAACAGCTGCCCAGGGAGGGTGTGGAGTCTCCCTTTTGGGACATCCTAAACCCACCTGGATGTGTTCCTGTGTCCCCTGCTCCAGGCAACCCTGCCTGGGCAGAACTGTGATGCCAGAGGTCCCTTCCAACCCCAATATTGCATGATTCTGAGATTCTGTGGGCAGCTGTTTGTGATATCTTGGGCAGAAGCTCACTTTTCTGCCCCGTGAAGCCCTCTAGGCTTCTCGGTGTGTTTTTGGCACCCTGGGAGCCCAGTTCCCACTGCCTGGGCTGAGCTGGATCTGCCCTCTCAGATCGGAGGAGCGGGAGAGCCTGGGCAAGCTGGAACAGCACCTCCACGTCTGCTGCTTCGTTCAAGGGCTGCTCTCTCTGTGTCACCTTTGAATTTTTGCCAATTAGCCTCTAGAGTGTGATTTAAATATTGTTGCTAATGTTAATGGAGGGTGTGCATGGTTTTGTATTTACAGCTCGCCTGCAGGCTTGGAATAACACTTGTCATCCAGACAGGAGAAGGAGCAGCAGGGTCAGAGTGCTGGCGGTGGAGAGGAAAGGTTTGCTGCCAACAGAGATGTCCAGTCCTCCTTGAGGTCCTGCTCAATCACCAAAATTGATAATTTTGTAGCTCTGTTTCTGCAGAACCCCTTGAAATGGGTGAACTTCATCCCTGGTGTGAGTTTTCAACTGCCCCCAGGAAGCCTCTGATGGGGAAAAGAACAAGACAGGTCCTGGTGTTCCCTGGTGTCCTGAGTGTGGAAGAAGCCACTTGGGACTGGGATCAGAGCAGTGATTTGCTCGGATCATCCCACCCTGTGCTGCTTTCAGCCAAAGAATGAGCCCCTGTTCCCAGCACGTGGGAAACCTCCAGGGCTGGATGGGGTGGGAGAGGGGATGGTGTTGGGGTTTGCAGCACAAGCAGGGTCAACTACAGGCTCCTCTGTGGGTCTGGGTGCTGCTCCAGCAGGAGGAATTCATCATTGTGAGGTTCAGAGCTGCACTGCCTAAAAAAGGGGTGGAAATCGGGTACTGAGAGAGAGGGGCTGCTGCCAGGGCAAGGGGGGAAGCCACTACAGCTGCACAGAGTGGAGAACCAGAGACACAGTTTAAAATGGCATTAATTAGCTGTGCTGGGTTACGAATGAGCTCCAGGTAGGCACATCCTGGATGAAACTCTCTGTCCCCTGTGCTGGGAACAGGGAGGGAGGTGCCACTGGCTCAGCCTGTGCTGGGAATTGTTATTCCTGAGTGCCTCTGGAAGCACAGCCTGGGAAACAGGGTGTGAACACCTTGCTGGACATCTGTCCTTGTGAATTAGTGGGAAAACACCTCAAGGGCTGCGTTCTGAGGGGGAGAATGACAAAGTTGATCTGAGAGACTTTCCCAGACTCTGGGATCTCTTCTTGCCTGTGGTGGGGCCTGTTTGCTGGGAAGATCTGGGAATGCTGGTGATCACCAGCATGGGGTGTGTGGGGAAAGCTCTGCCTGAATTTCCTGTAGGCTAACTCAAGGACTGTCACCAAGCAGAGCTTTCTTGGATCACATTCACCATTTCACAGAATCATCAAGGTGGGAAAAGACCTCCAAGATCACCAAGTCCAACCTTTGGTTGAATCCCACCATGTCACTAAACCAGGCCATGAAGTGCCACCTCTGCTTGGTTTTTGAGCACTTCCAGGGATGGTGACTCCTCCACTGCCCTTGAGCCACCCTTTCTGATTCCTGACCACTCTTCCAGAGAATCAGTTTTTCCCAATGCCCAACCTGAACCTCCCCGGTGCCTACCTAGATTTTCCTACCCGTTAGGTATTGCATTTCCACACCCACATCATTTCTGAATTTCACTTTCACTTTCAGTGTGAGAAGCCTTGGCTGGTCACAGGAGATCAGGACCGCCTCTCTTCATCCTCACAGATGGATCCACCGGCTTTGTGCTCCACTTCCTCTCGAGTCTGTCTCCAGAGGCAGTGGGGGATGCTGGTGCTGCAGCCCCGGGATCCTGGTTGGCACCGTCTTGGAAGCAATTCTGAAGCTTTATCAGCTTCAGAGAGTTTTGCTTACAGGTGCAATCAGGCAGGAATGCAGGACAACCTATCCTTCTGCTGACCTACCTGTGACAGTGATCTAGAAATTATCGGGTGTTTAAAGAAGCAATTCTGAAATCAAGGGATGGTGCTTCAAGGAAAGCTGTTATGGTTTATTGCCATTGGGACTCCTGTACTGGGACTGTGAATGATTAACTCCATGTGCTGTAGCATGGATGAGTTTTGTGCATTTTTTAAGCTGCATTTGTTACTGGAAAAGTCAGGCTCAGCTTTTCAGAGTGAAGCCACCTGCAAGTGTTGGATGGACCCCCAAACTCAACGAAATAAACATGGCTGGTGCAGAAGTTCTCAGCCTGAGCATGGATTGCAAGCAGCAGTGAAGGAGTCGAGGTGCAGAGCAGAACTCTGACAGCTCCTGGGCACTGCCCAGGCTGAGCCAGCCCTTCTTCCCAAAGCAAAAAGCTCTTTAATGTCACTTCAAGAGCTTCAAGTGTATTTAATGAGTTTCTTTTACTCTCTTAAAACCTATTTCATCACTGGGCCAGGAGACATCAGAGATGGTTCCCTCTGATGGGTAAAAATGGAGGAACTTCCACAGGGAGAAGCTGATCAGAAACATCAGCTTGAAGGACAAAGAAAATGATCCTGATGATCCCCAGTTCTGATCCCAGTCCACAGGGAACCGTGTTCTTGCTCCAAGAATATCAGATCTGCTCTGGAACTCAGGGGGAAGGCCACGAGGGCACAAGAAGTCAAGAAATGTGAGATAGTGAGCTTTAATCTTCTCTCAGAGTCAGGAAGAAAATGTGTCAGCCACGGAATTATGACAATAATGCCCAGATTCTGGGTAATCCATTTGGAGGGGGGACATGGAGAGACCACTTTGGCAATGTTTTATTTTAACTGTGCAACTACCTGAGACCTGCTGAACTCTGAGGCACAAGGAGCAGGACAGGCAGTGCTTAGGGCACTGCCCAAGGGCAGCAGGGTGGTTTGGGGTTAAAAAGGAGCTGTAATTTCAGAGCAGAGCCATTTGAGTGACCAGGTTTGTCTGTAGGAAGGAAACAAGCCTGGCTTTGGAAAAAACGAGTTTTGTCTTTGATGGCCCCCAACCTGAGGAGCTGTTGTGGTGCCATCAGTAGGTCCCTGAACACCAGGAGATGTTTGCCAGAGCAGCTTTTTGTCCTGGTGTTGGTGTTGGGGGTTTGGACAGGGTGGAATATTCAATCCCTCTTGGAGAAAGGGGGGTCAAAGTGATTCTGCTCTAATCTTGTGCTGTAGGGCTGATCCGGGACTGTGATTTCTGTGGGCTCTGAATTCTGTTTTAGCTCCTCCAGAACACACCAGATGAGATGGGATTTTGTACCAAGGTGGGAATGAGACCCTCCAGCATCTCCTTCCAAGCCCAGGGCCCCAGGTTATCACCAGGCTTAGGCAAGAAAACCTTCGCAAGCTGAGTTTGGCAGGTTCACAACTTTCCTTCACTTATTCTGAAAAATAAGGAGACACTTCTTGATGAAGTACAAGGAGACGGGGTAGAATATTCAATTCCTCTTGGAGGAAAGGCGTTTCTTCCTTGGTCTCTGATAAATCAGTTGTTCTGAGCTAGTCCTGTGCTGCATGGCTGATCTGGGACTTTGCTGCCTGTGGGTTGTGAATTCAGTTCTGCATCCTCTAGAACAGCCCAGATGAGACAGGATTTTGTACCAAGGTGGAACAGAGACCCTCCAGTGCCTCCTTCCATGCCCAGGGCCCCCATCTTACCACCAGGTTTGGGGTAAGAAAACTTTTCTGAGCTGAATTTGGCAGCTTTCCTTCACTTTGAAATACAGAGACACAAGAGTTTCTGGGTTCATCCCTCACCCAAGCCATGTCCTGCTGTCAGGGAGACTCCAGGATTCAGATCTGGCCAGACAGTCAGACGTGCTGAGCACAGAGCTCTGCCCAGCAGCACCCTGTGGTGTTTTTCCCTAGGAAATGTTGATTTAACCCTCTCAGGAATCATCACTCCTCAGGGCAGTGCTGCTTTGAAGTGGTTACCAGCCTGGTGAGCAGTAAGTGCAGGGCGTGGTGTCTATCTTCGAGGCAAGGGTGGCATTCTGTTTCCTGGGGACAGAAGCTTTAATAAAGGGAGTTTCCCTCCTTGCAGTGGGCAGGTGTGAGGCAGCTGCTCTTCTGGGGAGCCAGCTGAGATGCAAATTTGGTGCAAAAAACACACTGGAATGCTGCTTTTTGTTAAAGCCACTTCCCCGCTTGTTCAGTGGCACAAAGCTTAAGGGTCCAAGTCAGCAGGACACAACATTGAGTGATTTAAGAAGTTTCTGTTGCTGTTCAGGACTGAATCAGACCTGCTGACCCAGCTCTGGTTTGTAGGGGATCTGCAGTGATGCTCACCTTGATCCCAAAAAGGTCAATTCAGTTTCTGCTGTGCCTGTGGACTTTTAGCAGGGAAATAAGGCATGTAAATTTTGGTAACAGCCTGGATCTCTGGGCTCTGCAGAGGCAGTGGCAGGAAAACACCTCACGTGTGAGGCTGGAGTGTGGGGCAGGGGCTGTGCAGGGGGTAGCTCCATGGATCAGGGCTTGCACTGGAAACATGGATCTTTTCCTGGCTATTTTTTCCCCAGCTTTGCCCCACCAGCTCTGTATTTGGTAAAACAGCTGCCACCAGAGGCAGAGCTCCAGCTTATCCCTGTTGCAAAACACCTGGTGAGGTGTGAGAGATGCTCCCTGCCTGTGCTGCACCCGGTGCTTACTCATCCCACCGGGTGCAGAGCTGGTCCCTGGGCATTTGTGTTGGCAGCTCTGCTGGAACACCTTCCCTTTTGGCAGTAGTTATGTAAGGAGCTAAAAATGCTGGGGTGACTCACAGGTGTCTGAGCAGAGCTGTTGGAACAGGAACGGAGCAGTGAGTTCCCCCAGCCACGGGTGCACAGCAGTCCCTGCAGATCTCTCCCCACTTGGTGCTGCTCCTGTTGAAGACCCTCTTGCTCCAGGGGATTCTCTTCCCTCTTACTCCACACTCCTGCCCTCCAAATGATGTTGGAGCCCCTCCAAAGCTTGTCAGCCGTGCCTCTGATCCCTCCAGCAGCTTTCACTGGGGCCATCCCAAACCCCTCTTATCTCTAGGCCTCCTGCATCCCATCTCCCTTTGTTATCTTTTCTGCCTTTCCATTCTCCTGCTCTCTTCCCAAGGAAAACTTTAGTCCAGAAGCCCCTGGAGTTAGGGAGGATGGATCCAGTTTATTTTCCTCCTTCACAATCTTGTGCTATATCTGCTTGTGGATACCTTGGTGTTTTATTCTTCCATCTGATGCCTGATGAAGGCTGACCCAGAACAGAGACCAGACTGAACTAAAGAATAAAGCAGGGATTTATTAGGAGGCCTCAATGGATCCACCTTGGGCAGCACAAGAGCCCAGCCAGGGCTGCACCCAAGATGAACCAAAATGGTCACAAAAATGCACGAAAGCTCATGGGGTCTCTCACTTTTATAAGTTCTGCTCCATTTGCACATTGGAGTTCATTGTTCAATTACAGCTTTGATTTATGTAGTCCCATCCTTCTTGTTTTTCTCTCTTCAGCCCACGCTGTTTCTGCTCTTGGGCCTGAGATTTGGATCATTTGTCCTTGGTCCCCAGCTAGAGAAGGAGTTGTTTTGTCTCCCTGCTCTGTGTAGAAAGCTCACCATCCCATAATATGAAAGCTCACAACTACACACTAAAGCAGCACAGAATATGAAAAATAGAAAAGCTAAACCTGAAGCATCACATCCTTCCCAACCTGACCTGATCCATGTTGGGGTGTCCCTCTCCAAAGGAGACTCAGGGAGCACCTTGGATCTTCTTCCAGGAATGATTTTTCCTGATCTGGGCTCATTTTTGAATTCTTCATCAGATCCAAGAGAGGTCTCTACCAAAGAGGCAAATTTGTACTTTTGTGGGCTTGTTGTGCCACCTCACAGGCTTTGTCCCACTGTCTCCAAAGGGATGTGATTTTTCCATAAATGATGAAAACTCATAATTGTATTTGCCCTGAAGTTTTCAGCCCACTGTGCTTCACAAACCTGGACCCCACATCCACATGTCCGGAGGCTGTAGCCAGGTGGGGTTCATCCTCTTTCCTCAGACACCTAGTGATAAACAAGGAGAAACAGTTTCAAGTTATGCCATGGGAGGTTCAGGTCAGATATTGGGAAAAAAATCTCCACTGAAAGAGTGTTTAAATATTGGCAGAGGCTGCCCAGGGCTGCTGAGGTCACCATTCCTGGAAGTGTTCAAAAACCAAGCAAAAGTGGCACTTTGAGATGTGGTTCAGTGGGCACAGGGGGATTCGGTCAAAGGTTGGATTTGGAGGTCTTGGAATTCTTTTCCAACCTTTCTATGATGACTCATATCTCCTGTGACATAATCCACGGTTCCAGTGTTGCCATTGTCACAAACAGAAATAAATTGAGGAGCAGGATTGGTCCCTGTGCTGCTGCTTCCTCTCTGAGTGCCTTGGTTGCTGTCCAGAGATGCCCATTCCAATAAAATGGAAATCTCTGCTCCTCTCAGCCCCCACGGAGCCAGAAGGTGGAAAAGTCCCTGTGTATCAGCTCTCTGGAGGTGCCTGTGGTGCTGCAGGTGAGAAGCCTCAGCTCCAG
Organism: Anomalospiza imberbis; assembly: GCF_031753505.1. Classification (NCBI taxonomy): domain Eukaryota; kingdom Metazoa; phylum Chordata; class Aves; order Passeriformes; family Viduidae; genus Anomalospiza; species Anomalospiza imberbis. The sequence continues at coordinate 1,823,637 of NC_089705.1, forward strand.
AGGGAGCTCCAAACTCTGCCTGCTGGCCTGGGAGAGGCCAGTGTCCATGGTCCTCCTCAGCAGCTGGACATTGGAGAGGTCACAGCCAGCTGTCCACTCCCTGTGACATTCCTCTTGGCTGGTTCCATGACATGAGGAGGTCCCAGTCCCAGTCCCAGTCCCAGTCAGTCCTAGCTCTGGTCACAGTCCCAGTCTCAGTCTCTGCCTACTCCCAGTCCTAGTCCCAGTCCCCATCAGAGTTCCATTCCCTGTTCCAATACCCATCTCAGTCCCAGACCACTTCCAGTTCCAGTCCTAGTCCCAGTTCCAGTCCCAGTGGTAGTCCTTGTCCCAGCTGCAGTCCCAGTCCCATTCCCAATCCCAGTTCCAGACTCCATCCAAGTCCCATTCCCAGTTTCTGTTCCAATCCCATTCCCAGTCCAGTTCAAGTTCTATTCTCAGTTCCAGTCCCAGTCCCAATCCCTGTCCCATTTATAAGCCCAGTCCCAGAGTCCCAGAGACTAATTCCCATTCCCATTCCCATTGCCTTTCCCATTCCCATTCCCATTCCCATTCCCATTCTCATTCCCATTCCCAGTCCATTTCTCATTCCTATTCCCATTCCCATTCCCAGGCCATTTCTCATTCCCATTCTCATTCCCTTTCCCAGGCCATTTCTCATTCCCATTCCCATTTCCATTCCCATTCCATGTCCCATTCCCATTCCCATTCCCATTCCCAGTCTGTGTCCCATTCCCATTCCCATTCCCATTCCCAGTCCCATCCCCATCCCAGTCCCATCCCCATCCCAGTCCCATCCCAGTGCCAGGTGCTCCACTCAAGTGGCTCTGTGCTGGTGTCTGACCCATTACAGGGATCTCTGCTCCTGGGTCACCTTGTGCTTCCCAGTCCCCGATCCCAGGGAATGCCGGGGTGTTAGAAAGGCCCACAGAGGGTCACCTGCTCCTGTTCCCTACCCCAGCAGGGCTGTCCTGGAGTGGAGGAATCTCCACACCCTCCCTGGGTGTGCTCTCTCAGTAAAGAAGTTTTTCATCTTATTCAGGTGTAATCACCAGGCTCCTCTGTGTGGTGAAGGGCAACAGAGTCACTCCAGGATGGAACTACCCCATTAAAATCCCTAACAGAGATTTTAATTTACCAGTTCCAGGCTTGATTTTCCCAGTGACCCTTAGGGGAAGGGTCAAACCAAGAGTAAAATCCATGTTAAAAGTAGAAGTTTGGAGCACAAGGCATCACTCACTGTTTTTTTGGACAGGACGACACTGAAAATAGGGAAATAGGACACAGGTGATTTATACAACCGCTCAAATATAGAATAATGGAATCATGGAATGGTTTGGGTTGGAAGAAACCTTAAAGTTCACCTTGTTCCACCCCTGCCATGGACGGGACACCTTCCACTATCCCAGGTTGCTCCAGGCCCCATCCAACCTGGCCTGGAACATTCCAGAGATGCAGGTGGGTTTCAATGGGTGACCAACAGAGCACAGCACAAACTTCATCTTTCCCAACGCTGGGAAATGTCCAAATACTTGGAATTTTGTCTGGAAGAGCAGGATTGAGTTTTCCCTCATCAGAAGGAAAGCAGGAGCACTGACTCCACTCCAGAGGCATGAATTGCGCTCAGGGGAAACAAAAACCTAACCCAACCACGCCACCAAAGTGCTGGTTAGAGATTAAAGGGAGAGGGCGGGAGCTTGGAGGAAAGGTCAGGCACACAAAGGAAAACATCTAAACCCAAAACTTGGAAACTTTCCTGCCAGTGGAGACACTTGAATTACCTCAGAACAAAGACTGTTGACTTTCCTTATAAGGAGAGAAAGCCTTGATTAAAAAAAATAATAATGGAAAAGCTTGGTCAATAATTGTTTTCTTCTTTATTGGTTTGTTCGGAGTTCAAACAAGAGAGAGGGGCTAATTTAGAAGAAGTAAATGTTTCATTTCAGCAAAAGAAATGGATAAAATTCCAGTTCTTTCACCCATTTTAAAGTGGATTTTTTTCCTCTGTAATTTATGCACTTGTTTGCACTATAAAAAGAAGTTTGAAACTGGAGTAATTACTTTTTTTAGTTGATGTTTTGAGGCCTCTGTCTTCCCATTCCTGTGTAAACAATTTCTGAGGTAGGGATGAAGTCATGGCTGCATCTCTGAGAGCCAGGTCAGGGGGTTGTGGCCACCTGATGATGCAATGGGGAGTCTTGGCACACAAATCATGGGGAAAATCTCCTTGTTCGGTGCAGGACATGAGCAGAGGCCAGCAAAACATTCCCTCTGGATTCCCAAACTGGGCCTCCACGAGTAAACCTTGCCAATTTAAACGTGGTGAGGAAATAACGGAGAGCTGTGAATAATTGTGAAAGCCATGAATAAAGACTGAAAATTCCTGCCTGAGGATGGATGGTCACTCAGAGTCCTTTGGGGGATGGTCAATGAGGCTCAAGGTTGTAGGGGTCCAGGACAGCTGCAGAGGGATTGTTCATCAGGAGCTGCAGTGACAGGAAAAGTGGGAATGGCTCCCCACTGAAAGAGGGGAAATTCAGTGTTGATGAGTGGAAGGAATTGTTCCCTGGGAGGGTGGGGAGGGGCTGGGATGGAATTCCCAGAGCAGCTGTGGCTGCCCCTGGATCCCTGGCAGTGCCCAAGGCCAGGCTGGACACTGGGGCTTGGAGCAGCCTGGGACAGTGGGAGGTGTCCCTGCCATGGCAGGGGTGGCGCTGGATGAGTTTTATTATCTCTTCTTTATGGATCTGTGTTTTGAAGTTTGCAGTGTTAATACTTTTTTTCTTTCCCTTTCTAGATTTTCTGCAATGGAGTTTTTCCTTCCCTTTTGTTGGAGGGAACATGAACATGTTCGGTTGGATGGTCTGAATTTCTTCCTTCCTGGGAGCTGTGTCCCATCAGACCCAGCCAGCAGAGCTGCTTTCATTTCATGTTCATTATTCTTCCACTCCAGCTCTGTCCACAACCTCTCCTCTTGGCTTCCAGGCAAGAATTCTGATTTTAATTTCCTATTTCTGGTGGGTCAGCTGGGACATCAATGACGCTGTGCCATGGACCCCCAAATGGCCCTTCTGGAAAAGAAAAATGCTTTTGCTGGTTCAGAGAGGTGGGAGGGTCAGGGACCAGCAGGTGAGTGAGGACCAGCACTCAGCACTTTGCCACCACAATGCACAAGTATATTTGCACACTTGAGGCAGCCAAAGAAATTTCTGGGCTTTGTGAGCTCCTCAGGAACTTTCCAGGCCTGTGAAGTGCTCCAGAGGACTGTCAGGAGAACAGGAAATGGCTCAAGGATGGGACAGGAAGAATGTGCCTGCCTGGCTGTGCTGACTCTGCCCTTCCCTGGCTCAATGTCACCAAGCCTTGGCCTTGACCCCAAAAGGGTTAATTCCATTTTTACCGTGCCTGTGAACTTTCAGCACAGGAACAAGGCATGCAGGGGCTGCTTTCCCAGCAAGGATGGTTGGAAGAGAAGAAGAAGACATCTGGGTCAAGGGTGCAGTGACAGAGAAAACAAGGACTGAATCTGGGAACTTGGGGTGGGTTTTATGGAAATGGGTAAATTGTAATTGGCATTAGCGATTGTATATGAGCAACACACTGGAAGAATTACATGTCCACGTAAGGTCAGGAGTTATCCCATGTTGGACCTCAGGCCTGAATAAATTATGTCCTCTTAAAACACCCAGTTAGTGTTAAGGAGTCTTAGTGTGATATTTTGGAGATTCTCTAACAGCAGAGGCTCAAGGAACCGAGGAGCCAGCTGTGACACTGTGGAACTCTGTCCTGCTCTCCTCAGCTCCATCAATGTTCATGCAGCTCTTTCCACACCAAAATTCCTCCATGCTCAGGAAAAACAGTCAACCATTAACCAAAAGACCCCTAAATAATGGATAAAATGAAGGATGACTGGGGTATTATGCAAACACAAGCTTTTCTTTTCCAGTTTCCTCTGCTGGCTCTGAGTGTGGTCATAACTCACAGATTTGGGCAGGTGCCACTTTGCTTTTGACTCGTGAGCCTGACACCAATCCCGGGCGGCCCGTGTGTGATCTTGAAAGGAAAGGGAACAATGAACCATCTACAGATCACACGGAATCACTGAGGGCAGTCAAGACCTCAGCAGAATGAGGAAAACTCCAGGTGGACCTGCCAAGGGCAGGTGAAGTACGAGGTTGGGGTGGGATGAAATGGAAGGTGGAAAACCACCAGGTTAGGAGGGATAAATTGAGCTTTTTTTTTTTTTTTTGTCTGGGCAAGGAAAAGCCACAAAAAACCTCCACCAAAAACTTGGGGTAGTAGGAGAAAAAGAGTGAAGGTGATGCTGGGCTGTGGAAAGGAAAATTATATGGAAAATATGCAAATTTTTGATCCATCAGTGCCTCCCTCTCATGCAGAGTGCTGGGCAGTTGTCACCTTACCTAAGGGACAAAAGTGGCATCATTTCAGAGACAAGCAGTGGAGATAAGTGACCTGAAGGAATTTCTCTGAGAGGAGATGGTGAAAAGCCCCTTCCCCACCTCTCTGCTCTGTGCCAAACTCTCAATTTATCTTCTCCCTTTGCCTCCCAGTCATTTTTTTCTCCTGCTCTCCATTATTTTGATGAAGCACTTTTGGGGGCTCTGATGGATGAAAGGCTCCATGTGAAGTGCACTGAAGCAGCGTTGCCCCTCCAGTTCCTGCTTTGCCTTAATTGTGCTCTTAGCCCTTTGTTTGGCCATCCACTTATTTCATTTGTCAGGATGTTGGAAAGGGGCCTTTTCTTTGAATTTTTTTTTCCAGCTAATTTTAGTTTGTTTTATTACATGCCCACTGTCCAAGAAGGTGATTAATAATACCTCAGTGCTAGCTGAAAAGCTTAGGCTGCTTTTTGGTTTTTTTTTTTTTTAATTTTGACAAAATAATGAGCCTTGGCATTTTTGGAGCCTTGGAGTTTATGGAGCCTTGCAGTTTATGAAGCCTTTCCAAGAAGCAGTAGCTTTCTTCAGAAGTTTGTTTTTTTTTTTTTTTTTTAATTAAAAAAACAAAGTGTCAAAAATGTGCAAGTTTTCTGTTATTTTGGAAGTATTTTTATTTTGATACCTTAAGAAAATTTTAACTTTTTCTGCTTATGGCTCCTGTATAGGATTCCACAAACTGGTTTTTGCATCCCACAAATCCCAAATCATCAGTGAGGGTTCAACCCCAGCTGTTTGCAGCTGCCTCAGCCAGGGCAGCTGTGCAGCATCTGCCCTGTGAAGAGGTCTCCACACCTCCAGGTGCTGGAGATCCTCTTCCATCCTCTCCCCAGGGGCTCCTTCCCTCCAGGGTGCTTTCCAAGTGGCTCTAAAGAGGATTTTTAGAGCACTCCAGCACTGCTCAACTGCTCCTTCAGATCTTGATTTATAGACTAGGAAAAAGCTTCAAGGATTAATTATGTTTGGAGTGCAAGGAGATAAAACTCATCCAGTCCTGAGTGGCCACAGGAGCTGCTGCTGTAGCCCTGCCCCACAAGACAGGGCCACCATGGCTGCAGGGTCCCTCTGCAGGTGTCCCAGGGCAGGTGACCCTGTGCAGGGCTGGGGACAGGAGATGGGGCAGCTCAGAGCTCTGCCCAGCTGGAGCAGCAGCTCCCAGCCAGGTGTGACAGCGCCGTGGAGCTCAAGGGGTGACTGAGGTGGGCTTTGAGGTGAGACCCAAGGTCACATCAGACACCAGAGCCTTTGTGGAGCTGGGCTTGCCCACTGCCAGCACACAGGGACAGCAAAACACAGCATCACAGAGCCACAGAACATCCTGAGCTGGAAGGGACCCACAGGATCATGGATCCAACCCTGTCCCTGCCCAGACCCCCCACCAACCCCACCCTGGCATCCCTGGAGCTCTGGCAGCCTCAGGGCCATGCCCATTCCCTGGGGAGCCTGGGCAGTGCCCAGCACCCTCTGGGGGAAGAACCTTGCCCTGAGCTCCAGCCTGACCTGCCCTGGCCCAGCTCCAGCTGTTCCCTGGCTGCTGTCCCTGCCCCAGAGCAGAGATGGGAGCTGCCCCTCGGGAGGAGCTGCAGATCCCTGAGCTCTGCCCTCAGTGTGCCCTGCTCCAGCTGCACACACCAAGAGCCCTCAGCTGCTCCTCAGGCTCCACCAGGAGAGGCTGAGGGAGCTGGGAAGGGGCTCAGCCTGGAGAAAAGGAGGCTCAGGGGGGACCTTGTGGCTCTGCACAACTCCTGACAGGAGGGGACAGCCGGGGGGGTCGGGCTCTGCTCCATGGAACAGCGACAGGAGGAGAGGGAACAGCCTCAGGCTGGGCCAGGGCAGGCTCAGGGTGGACAGCAGCAGGAATTTCCCCATGGAAAGGGTGCTCAGGCACTGGAACTGCCCAGGGAGGTTTGGAGGGCCCATCCCTGGAGGTTTCCAAGGAAGGCCTGGACATTGGTCATGGTGACAAGCTGGGCATCAGGCCCAGGGTAGACTTGATGTTCTTGGAGATCTTCCCCAGCCTAAATGATTTTGTGAGTCTATCTTTTCTCCTACATCACAATGCCTATTCCCATTTTTTTCCCTTCAGTTGTTTGTATATTTAGCTGGAGGGTAACATTGTCCTCTCTGTGGTGAACAACATACGATAGTGAAAGAAAAATCAGCAGTTCCATTGTGGTGTGTAAACTTTCTACTCTATAGAGTTCTCCCTGTGCCTCTGTTGAATTGATTTTTCCTTGTCCTTTTATCACTGAGTGGTCCAAGCTCATGCAGGATCAGCAGTGGAAACAACCCTCTGGATATGTCCATGAATTGACAGCTTTGTTCACTACATCTCAGGGCTTTTGAAAACAGGTTGTAACATTTGGTGTCGGACTCCCAAAGTGGCGTTCCTTGTGGTGTTCCTGCCCTGGTGAGAAGGAAAGGAAATGGAGAATATGATGGGCACAGCAGGGGGCTGTGTTTCTGTGCCACTTTATCCCAGGTCAGATCACTCCCTGTCCAAGTTCCAGTTTGCCTTCACATGTAAATGCAGAGGATGATGATAGTGAGGAAATCAGAAATGCTGACCTAGTGTCTGTCACATTGAAAATGGGGACAAAGTTCCATTTTTATTTCCTGTGAGGGCAGCTTTGATCTTCGGGGATGTTCAAGGGCTTGAGCCAATCTCTCCCAGGCCTGGTTTCAGGGCTGCTCTTCCTCTGGTCCTGGGGCTCCTTTGGAGGAGTCACAGATCCCCCTTGGACACTCACTGAGGGCTTTTTGCTGCCCATGGGGTTCATTACAGCTGGATTTTGGCTCAAGGAATCCAGAATTCATTCTCCGGGCTTGGCTTGCCCTGGGGCTTGATTCCTTCCTACCTGCCACAGCTCTGAGCTCTTTACGACTTGGAGTGGATGGGGTGGGGACATCTGCACACAGCTGTGGTGGGCAAGGGGAAAATAACTCAGAGAAAATCACTGAAAAATGTTGAGGCCCTTCAGAAGGCATCAGATCTACAAACCCTTCCTGGGTCCTGCTGTTTTTCCTCATCCTGTAATGAAAACATCCTGGATCCGTGTGACTGAGAGCAGCCAGCACCAGGCTTCAAAGGAAGAACTGCTCCAAAGAGGATGCTCTGCTCCCTTTGTCCCTGTACCCACACGAAAAGTGGGTCTTTGTATCTGAAATATCTGAAATATCTGATCTGAGAAATATCTGAACCTGGCAGCAGATTGCATGAGCTGGCAGCACAACTTCCCTCAGCACAAGCTCCCACCCCAACAGGAGGAATCTGAGTCAAGACAAAAATAATTCTCCTCTGGCAGCAGCTCTGGGTCCCTGGGCCCACAGGCTCTGCCCAAGCCTGGCTGGAAGGTGACACCTGCATGTCCCTTCAGATGGAGGGAGGCTCAATGTCACCCCATCACAAATGTCCCAGCCTGCCAGTCTGGGGGTTGCCTGCCTTGCAAAGTGTCTTTCTTCTTTCTGCTGACTCCATCCAACCTGAACTGTGACAAATCCAGCAGCTCCAGGACAATTCAAACCGGTGTCACATCCCAGGAGTCCCTCATTGCTGTGTTTGGATGGATTGTCTCAGAACAGAAGTGCTAATCCAGATTTCAGAGCTTCACCTAGACTTGCCTTTAATACCAGACATGCTTAAGGGTGAGAACAAGTTTATTCTGGCAAAACAAGAGGTTAAATTCCTCATGACGATAGTTCGAGAGAAGATTACAAAAGAGAAAATAAAACACGATTCGTGATCACCCTCAAGAGCAGGATTCCTTCTCAGCCTTGGTATCTCTCACCTGAGATCTCTGGGGTGTGTTTGGGGTTCTTGGCACCAAGGGAGGAGCTGCACATGGCAGAGTGGCTTTTGGACAGGGATGGGGAGAGATGTGGCTCTAGATAGGGCTGGCAGCAAGAGCCACAGGAGCTGAGTGAAAGAAGAGGTGTTTGTGTGCCAGGCTGGCACGTTAATGGGAATTTCAGCACGGCAGAGGCAGAAGGAGAGGGAAGGGGGGAAACATAAAATCCATGTTTGTGCACTGGGAGAAAGGAGCATAAACAAGAGCAGCTTGAACCCACAACCAACACACGGAATGTAGATTCTTTAACTTCTTTTCTGCCTCTGTCAAGGTCGGGATTGAAGCACTAGAGATGGTATTTCGTATTCGGGTTCAAATGTTATTTCTTACCTGTATCACAGCCTTACAAGTCATGGGATCTACAGCATTCCACTGTGGTTTGACCCCAACGACACCAAGGACCCACCAACAGCCTCAGCTCCAATTTGGGCACAGCTTTGGGTGGCATAATTTAAGAAAGGTCTAAATAGTGTAGGAGGTTGTGGGAGCACGAGGTAACCCAGGCACATCCTGCAGTGTCACCTGGGAGTTTATGGGCTCTCCTTGCATTCAGAGTGCATAAAGAATGGAGGAGTGTGGCAAGCACATTCTTCTCTCTCTCAGGACTTTTTCATAGAGGAGCACAGAGAGAAGAAAGAGAAAACAATTTCTATTTCTGCTCCTTGTTTTCCCATGTGGAACGTGTTTGGAGAATTGTTTACCTGGGGTGATGGCTTGATTGGATTCTGGTGAGGATTGTTTGAGCCTGATGGCCAATCCAATCCACCTGTGGCTGCACTCTCAGAAAGGGTCATGAGTTGGGGTGAGTTAGATATGGTAGTTAGAAAAAGTAGGTTTGTAGTTTTAGTATCTCCTTTGAATAGTATATTAATGTATTATAGCATAATTATAATAAAGAAATCATTCCGCCTTCTGAACTGGAGTCAGACAACAGCATTTCTTCCCACTGAGTTCACCTACATTTACAATAGAGGAGCAGCTGCTTGGCCAAGCCAACAGCTTCCAGTGATCACAGAATCACAGGATCACAAGGTTGGAAGAGACCTTCAGGATCATTGAGTCCAACCCCTTCCCTAACACCTCAACTCTGTGCGCTCCTGCTCTGCCAAGAAGGACAAACCCACTTCCCTGGGCTGAGTTGTGTAGAAGCAGAGGACAAAAAGAGGCCCCCCAGAAGCTCTGGAGTGGCTTTGTGGCTTGGCCACATTCTCATGCCAGTGCCACACGCTGCCGTGCTCTGTGCACAGCAGTTCCCCTGGGCACAGCTGGCAAACCCCAGCCTAAGCCTGTAGGAAATCAAGGTGCTGTGGCCAAACTCAGGGCTCTTGCAGTGCTGGAGTGATTTCTGTGTAGATGTGTGGGTTCAGGAGCAGGAACTGCTCAGAGTAATTGAGGGGACTGACTGTCTCAGCTCTCAGGAACTTGTGTTGTCACTAAAGGGACCCTGACACTTTGGAAATACTCCCAGAGAAGCTGCTCAGATCCTGGAGAGTTTAGAATGGTGTGCTCAGCTCACCCCACTGCCATCCATCACCAAACTGTGCAAATGGGCCAAAATCCGCTTTCCAAGGCAAAGGGAAGGCAGCAGATGTAGGCACAGACATGATGTGGTGGCAGAGGAGTTGCCATCCCCTCTGCCCTGTGCAACATCAGTAAAAGTCTCCCTTGGGAATGGCCTGAGCCAGGCTGGGGGCTGGAACACAGCCAAAGCACTTTTCTCCATTTTCCCCAGAACAGGGAGCAAGCCACTTTAAAAGTTTGTATTTTTAAACATGAGATGGACAGTGTCAAGCTGAGCTGTTTGTGCAATAATCCTTGTATGAAATACCCTGACTGAGTCACCTGCCAGGACTCTGCAGGTGCAATCTCTGTCATTCTGCACCACTAGGTACTGCTCTGTCCAGCAAGGCAGATGCATTCCCTGTGTGCTGCACACTGAAATCCCCGCTGGTGGTGACAGACCTGCAGCCCAGGCTTCTCCAGCTGCTCCCAGTGGTGTTTGTTGTGGAGGACATGCACCTGGGGCTCTCTATCCATGGGACATTTCATTGTCTTGCTGTTTGTTCCTCTCCTTTGAAGCAGAGCCTGGAGGTTCTCCCTCAGTCCTGGAGCTGTGTGTGGTGTCTGCACATTGCTGCTGCACCAGCTCGGCCCACTGGACCTCTGGAGCTGTCTCCATTTTGCCTTTTCTTTTCAGCTGAAGTGAGAGGCTGTTTTCTCCTCCAGCCTTTGTATTCAACACCACAGATGTGCCTCAGCCCAGTCCTCACCACTGTGCTCACATTTAAAGTTCACCTGGTCACAACTCTGTGGCAGAGCTTTGCTGGATGTGGCCAAAGCAGACACAGCTCCTGCTGCCCACTGATGGAATTCCTGCTTGGATGCACCCACCATGGCTGTGTGTCTGTCCAGCCTGTCCCCAGCAGGGTCTGGGCCACTGCTGCCTGCTCAGACAGACACTGATTTCTCGTGATTGTCCTTATCAAGTCTTGGTCCTGGCTGCAGGCAGCACAGGAAGGCACATGCAGGAGAAGCTGCTCTGCAGAGCTGCAAGTATCTTCCTAATCCTGCAAATAAAGCCAAGCTTTTCTTCAAAAGGACACTGAGAACATCCTGCCTTATCCATGATTCACCTGCCTTCAGTTGTCTTCCTTTATATTTTTTTTTCTGCAAGGCTGTGAGGCTTAATTATTCTGGAATTGGTACAGGAATCCCAAGATAAAAATAGGAAAAGGTTTATGTATTAAAATATTATTCCATGTCTTTCTAGAACACCACTGAGAACAATTTCTGGTTTCTTCCTGAATGTGTCTGGAAACCCTACACCATTACAAGGCATTTGGCAGGAATGTTGTACAAAAGGCTTTTTAATCCCCATCTTGTTTCCGTGGCAGGAGATGTGAGCATGGGCTGAAATCCCACAGCAGGGACTGAGTTCAGCCCCTGAACTCCAGCTCTGGGGGGAAATGGGGTCTCTCTTAAACATCAGCTCAGGGCCAGGGCACAACCAGCTCTATCCCAGTTCCAGCTCAGCCCTGATCTGGGAAGTGTAAAGCAGCATCTCCAGGGGAAGATGCTCCTTTGCAGTTCCAGTCTGGGAGCAGCAGGGATCTATGAAGAGGCAGGAGGCTCCTAAATAAAGGAATCTGCTTTTCTTTTGGCACTGAGTTCTTTCAGACTCACCTCAGTCACAAAATCATCACGGCTGGAAGAGACCTTCAAGAACCTCAAGTCCGACCATCAAAGCAGCACCACCAAATCCCACCTAAGCCACATCCCCAGGTGCCACATCCAGACACCTCTGGAACACTTCCAGAGATGGTGACTCCACCACCACCTCCCTGGGCAACTTATTCCAATTCCTGAGCACTTTTTCAGTGGTTTTTTTTTTTTTTTTTTTTTTTTTTTTTAAATACCTAATCTGAGCCTCCCCTGGTGCAGTTTAATGCCGTTTCCTCTTGGGATGTGGCAGAAGGAACCAACCCCACCTCAGACCAAGCTCTTGTCATGAAGCTGTGACAGAATTGGGGACCTCCTGAGTCCTCTCTCACTGCACTGTTCCAGCACAGCTTCCGCACAAACTTCCCTTCCCCTGGGGCAGCGGGGGAAGGCAGCAGGGCGGGACTGGACAGCTGGACTGGACAGCTGGACTGGTCAGCTGTGCTGCCTGCCCCGGACACCCCGCTGGACACAGGTGTCCTCCTCTCTTCCCTACGTGACATTCCACCTCCCCTTCTCCTGCAGATCCTGTGTGTACACACCACATCCTCAAAAATGCCGGGAGCTCCAGCTATTTCCCTGGCTGGCAGTGAGCACAAAGGATTGTTCCTTATATCTGCTGGCTACTGGAAAACAGGAAATGTTCTTTCCTCGGCGCTGCTTTCCAGCCGTGCCGGGCTGTGCCTCTTCTCCTGTTCCCCGGCAGGATTTTGGTCACGGCTCTGCCTCATTTGCATGGGGGACACAGGCAGCACATCCCGAGGGGACAGCTGGAAACAGAAAGAACACGTGGAGAGCGCTGGGGTAGGTTCATCCCAGCAGCTGCAAACAGCACAGATCAGTCCCTGCAAATCACAAGTAGCGAGTTGGTTGGTGTTTTTTAAAGTGCCTCAATTTGAGGCTTTAACAGCAGTGAAAAGGCAGAAAAAATACATTTTGCGGTCTCTTAACTTTCTCTTGCTGGTGGCTTTTGCTTTCCACCTTTGGACAGGTCTGCACGCATGGATAGGTGTTTTCTCTTTGATCCCGTGTGTGTGTCTGCCTTGTAATGCAGAAAATTTGGAAAGAACCCTTGCAGGGATAGTGCTGGATTGGAAGCCAGACAGGGAGGCATTTCATCAACAGGCAATAGCTTTTCTGGAAGCAGAAGGAGAGCAATCAATGCAGCAAGTTTCTTGTTTTCTTAATCACGCTCCTGTTCTACCTTTCCCAGGAGATTTATGAGCCTCTCAAAGTTGGACAAACACCAACAAGAGTTGCACATTTTTAGCATCTGAATGCTTTGCTTTGCCTGGCTTCATGTGGAAAGACAAGTCCAGGCAAGGTGGTCCTGCAGAAAATGGTTTACTGGGACAGAGCCCTGGCCTGCAGCCACGGCCCCTTGGGCAGTGATCTTATCAGACCTCCTGAACAGAGCAGGGTTGGGCCTGTTTGTTCCTTCAGTGGAAGACCTCCGAGGAGAACCTGGGTGTTGCAAGACCCTGGTATCAATTGTTCCCTGGGCGATGCTTTCCCTGAGAGGAACAAGCAGGGAGCGCAGGTTGGTGCTGCTGGGATGGCCCCACTTCAGGGGGTGCAGCACTGGGGATGGGGAGCAGAGAGAATAAACAAAATCAGCTCTGTGCTCCCGGTGAATTCAGAGAGAGACAGAACTGGTTCTTGACTTCCAAGTTGATCTGGTGAGCTGAATACTGCAGGATCCTTTGGGAGTCCCAATCCTAATCCCTCTCTTTGAAGTGCACAGCTGATTTGGCAGAGATAACAGCAAGGTTATCAGCTTGTTTCTTATTTTAGTCAGCTTTGGCTTGTGGGCTGAACTTTACCTTCACTTAGAGCCCCCTGGAAGTCCTTCCATTTCCCACGGAGTGCTGGCTTGCCTGGCAGGCTCTGGGATTTCAGATTGCTTTCTGCTGGAAACATGCCCATCCAGAACGAGGACACTCTTGGCCTGCCCATGACTGCCCCTTTGGACTCAATGGAGGTTCCTCTTCAGAGAGCTCTGGGGACCTTTGGGATACCTTGGGGAGTCTGGGACAGCTGCACAGGGTGACAGATGTGATGGGTGTGCAGGGGATCCGTTCTCTTCCCACCCGGCGGCTGGTGGGGGTGTGGCTGCCCCTTCTTTCTGGAGTGGGGCTCATCCTACCCTCAGCTGGCACACCCATGGCTTTTAGAACCAGGGTGGGCTAACGTGTGCTCAGGGTGAGACTCAGCTCTTGGTTAAGGCAGGTAAACGTGGGTGTGCACCCCTGAGGCGCCTCAGCTCAGCATGGTCTGATTCCAGGTGATGAGGAGCAAGCCCTGCCCTGAGCCCACCCCGAGCCCCCCTGGACCACCCGGGTCACTCTTCATGCTCCACTGTCCAGGGGTTCAACCTCACCTCCACATAAACATCAGGGGACATTTCAAATCACCTCCTTATTCCATCCAGTCTCCAGCTCTCACTGTAGAAAATCAGTTATTCCAGGCTCCCATGATATATTTATTCCTTGTGGATATTTGGCATGCCTCAAGGTGTCTCAGACCACAGCTGATGTCTCTCCAGAGGACAGCACAGCCCACCCCACATATCCAGCACCTTTATGGAAGCCCAGAGCTGCAGTGCCCAGGGATGTTCTGGATTTCAGCTGTCTCAAATGCAGAGTGCATCCCACCCCTTTCTGGCCTTTGGAATAGTCCAGAACTTTTCCTGCTTGAATGCTGCATTAGATTTTAAAATTTTTGAAGAAAAATCTCTTATGATTTTGGTGTTATTCTTCTGTTACTACAAAATCTGTTGTCATTAATGCTTCTCTACAGACCATTCCTTGGATGGAGCAGAGACAAACAAACCAGAAGGAAATGCAGCTTTTTGGAAAAATGTTTAATGCAAATGACCCTGTGAGACAGAGTTGCTGTGATTGGTTTTTATTCCACCTTTGTTCCTATTTTGAATGCACAGATTTTGGGGTTTAAGGGCTTTTCTTGCCTTGTACAAACCCAGGTTTCAGTTGTTTGGCATGGCCTCTGCTGTGGGGGTTGTACAACTCCCAAATTCTGTTTTCAGGGTTTTTTTCTATCTCACTACAAAGAAAGCCTAAATTGTTGGGTCTTTCTGCCCCTTCCCTTGGGAGACTGCTGCACAATCCCTTTGCTCCCATTTGATGCCTAATTTTGGCTGTTTATTCCTGATGGTGTTGGTGGCTAGTTACCAGTACCAGAACTTTTTTGCCAGCATCATAACTCCTATTCTGCTTGGGATTTTGCATGTAATAAAAACCTTTATTGGGCTAAGAAATGATGTTGTCGCTGGAGGATGTCCAGGCCCAGGGTGGGGTTCTTGGGGTGTCTGTGCAGGGCCAAGAGTTGGGCTGGATGGCCTTTGAGGGTCCCTTCCCTCTCTGTGATTCTGTGATTGTACCCAAGGATATTTCCAGCTCTTCTCTGTCTACTTTTCTGCTGCTTTTCAAGTTTTATCTTTGCAGAAAGACAACCAGACAATTTCCTGACCCCTGCATTTGCCAACAATTTCCACAAATGCTTCTCTATGTACAGCCAATTATCTTGGGTGACTTTCTCTCCTTCTCCTTGGCTTAATCCCCACAAGAGGAGGGGTTGATGAGGCCACTGATTTAACTTGATCTTTGACTGACACCAGCAGAGTCATCTCCTGGCCCAACAGGCTGTAAATGTGAAAATAAATTAGTTAATTTTCTGTGAAATCTGAGCAATCACTCCTTCTCAGGCCTCTTCCATCAGGCCTCCTGCTCAGAGTCATTGAGGAAACGTTCAACCTTAAAGACAGGTAAGAAAAATCCTCTGCAGGTTCAGGAGGAGAGATAGCAGGAGGCTCTGGGCTGGGGTAGAATTCTTTATGTCTTTCTACCAAGACAGATATGAGCATCTTTTGTGTTGTCCTTAAAATAACCCTTTATCATGAAGATGTCGCTGGAATGATCCCTGTGAAAAATGGGGCTGCCCTGGGCAGAAATGTGCTCTGCATCCTGTGGCTGTGCAGGGAATTTTGTCTGCATTGTGGCAAGGTCACGGGGGGTGGGGGGTGGGGGCGTTCAGGACGTCCTCCTGATAAAACAGAAAGCTTTGGGGAGAGCACTGGGAGGATTTTCAGCTGAGCCTCAGCAGATCTGGCTTGGATGGACATTGCCCTTTCTTACAAACTCCTCAGCACCTTCCTGGGCCAAAGAGTACTGGCTTGGTGTGGGCATTATACAAATCCCAAATCCTGAGTCCTGAGCCCTTCGTCTTCTGTCTGTAAATGCTTGGGAAGTTCTGCTCACCAAAGTCATCACTGGAGGCTTCCCCTGGCTTTCATCACCACCATCTCTGTGCTCCTCTTATTGTAGGTCTCATCCTCCCTGCTGTCCACATCAACCTCTCCAGCCTTGCTCAGCTATTCCATTAAAAATTATATTTTTTAGTAATAATTTAATGCTAACACCTAATAAACAAGAGAGTATGACCAGTGAATGGGTTCATCTTTTTGTTCCCTGAACCATCTTAATAATTTGACATTTCCCAGAGCTGGGAACACAATTTATAGAAAATTCCTTTGAGCCATGTCCTTTG
Source organism: Anomalospiza imberbis (assembly GCF_031753505.1). Lineage (NCBI taxonomy): Eukaryota > Metazoa > Chordata > Aves > Passeriformes > Viduidae > Anomalospiza > Anomalospiza imberbis. Next base: position 1,839,727 of record NC_089705.1, read on the forward strand.
ACTTGTCCTTGCCTTTCTTTTTCCCTGGAAAAGAAGTCCCACCCTATTGTCCCAAGAGCTGAGGAATCCCCCCAGAGCAGACCCAGGGCATGGTGACAGAAGGAACCACTAAGCTGTGACAACGCCCCTGGGGTGGACATAGCATCAGGAAAAGGATCAGAAATGTCCAGGGATGCAGCATTTGGGGGATAAAGTCATGGGTTGTTTCGGCAGGGAGGAAGAGGGGGGTGGTGCAAGGTCCACACAGTGCTGTGTCATGGTTTGAACAGACAGGTGTCTGCTGAGGAAGGCAGGAGCCTCCCCTGAAGCGGAAAATGCAAACCCCCGCCCTCTGAATTATTGTAATCTTGAAATTAAGGAGCTCTCAGGCAAAGATATGGGAATAGGAATAACAGTTCTTTACTAGGAAAATTAAAAATACAAATGCAATAGTACAAACAAACCAGTGCCAGAGTCAGAGCAGGCCCTGGCAGCCTGTGGGTCAGGCTGGTGGCAGCAGTCCCATCCCATGGTGGCTCAGCCCTCCTGCAGTGCCAGCTGTGCTTCTGCTGGAGCAGGGATCCTGCACAAGGGTGGAGTTTTCCTCTGAAGCTCCAGGGCTGCTGGAGATGGGCCTGGGCTTCCTCTGGGAATGCAGTGGGGAAGAAAGCTGCTCCTCTGGGAATGCAGTGAGCAAAGGCTGCTGTGGTGTGCCAAGGTCAGATTGTATCCAGGTAGGAATGCTTGGCTCCTCCCCCTGGGTGGAGCCTCTCCCCATGTGATGATGGAATTTTCTCAGCCCTGCAGGGACACTCAGTGGCCATGAACAGAAGAGATCTCCTGGAGGGAGGATTGGCTGTGGGAGTGATAAAGAAAACTGCCCAAAGAACAGCAGAGAGCTGCCCCAGCTCTGACAGATGGGATAGAACACACAGCCCCAGCCACATCTTGCATTTCCACCCTAAGACATGCTGCTAGCTGAAAAAGAAAGTTTCTTATCTGGATGAGGCTCAGGAATTCCCACATGCCCACGCTAAGGATGCTCTCCCACCCTGCACCCAGCTCTGCTGGACTCAGGGAATCACAGAGTGCTTTGGGTTGGGAGGCCCATCCCATTCCCACCTCCTGCAGAGTTCCCTTGTGCTGGGAATCAGCCCTGGCAGGTCCCTGTGGGAACACCAGGCACATGGAGGGGATGTTTTGGAGTGTGCTGGTCTGGCTGGGCCCTGAAAATCCACAGAGCTCCTCTGGGCAGGGTAGGAATTCAGCTGGAGAGAGAGAGGGAGCCTCAGGAAAAGGTCTGGTAGGGGAAGGTCGAGCGTGATCCCAACTCTGAGGTGTCCCCAGCAGGTCCTTCCCAAGCTTTTGACAGTTCCAGACACCGGGAGATGCCTGTTCTGGTGTCCCTGGGCTCAGGGATGCAGAGAAAAGTTCCCTGTGGGCCTGGAGCAGCTGTCCAGGGGTTGGATGTGGTGTCCCACTGTCACTGAGCGCTCAGGGTGGATATCCAGACCTTCTCCCGGGTTCTCCTTGCTGCCCCTCCTTTCACCTGGAGCAGGCAGAGAACAGCACAAGCACTTCTCCCAAAGGTCAGGGAATTTTAGGAGCTTTCCCACAACTGGGGCATGGAGCAGGGAGATCAGAACCAGGGGTGTCCTGGAACCTTATCTCCTTTATTTCCCTTCTTGAGGAAACACATAAAAAGCAAAAATGCTGCCAGCCTTTTGATAATTTCTCATTATTTTTTCTTTCTCTCCTAAAGTTTACAATGAATTATCCAGGAAAGAAATGTAGGAAAAGAGGTGCTAATTAATGGAGGTGGGAAAGCAGTGGCAAAGCTGAAGGGATGGATGCATTTGCAGGATGCATAAAGCACATAAACCATCGGGAATTGCAGCTTCCCAAGATCAAACCCATGCTGATAGGAAATGTTGGTGGGTGCCCCTAAAAAGCCACAGCTGGGAAATGAATGAGTGGATGAGGATTTAACTGGGCCAGTGGGGGAAGCAGGGCTGATAAGGAACTCCTTATCCAGGAGTGTTTGGGTGTTTGGATGCATCTTGTTTTCCTCAGCAGGACAGATAAGATAACTCCAGGCTGTGTTTAGAGCAGGTTAAAACTGTTTAGTAAACAGATTTATATGCATGAACACACTGGCATAGAAACACTCATATGGTAACTCACAGATCAGCATCCACTTTGGTTCAGGAAGTTTTTCAATCATGATTATGGTCTCTCTCATTAGAGAGGTCTTTTATCGCAGAAAGCAAATTTTTCCAGACAATCCACTCTAATTAAATCTGGGAGATATAATAAAAAAATAATTAAAGAATTAAATAGTGGGGTTTGGCCAAAACAGTTCCCTCCACCTCTGGTTCCTTGCTCTGAGAGAGTACAGCCAGCTTGCTGAGGCTCCAAAGGAATTGGATGGAACCCAAATTACTCCATCTTTGGGGGCTGCACAGAGCCTCCTCAGGTAGGAAATCCCAGGGTGAGCACAGAGATGGGAGGGAAAGGGAGCCAAAGCTTCTGTGCAGGAGGAGCAAGCAGAGAGAAAAGATCCCACAACTCAGCCAGGAGATGGCTGTGGTGCCCAGGATGTGAAAAGGGGGGAGAGACTGACTGTGAAGGAGCAGAAATGGGTGGTGTGGTCAGGCCCCTCAATCTGTAGGGAGAACGAGGCAGGGAGAGCAGCCCTGTGTGGGAACTGCCCACAGTGACAAAGCCAGACAGCCTGGGGACACTCAGTCCCACCAGGAGCATGTGGAGAGGGCTCAGGTGAGGATGGGACTGGAGAATTCATCCTCAGGCTGGCCTAGAGGAGGAGGATGTGCATTCCCATGTGGCAGGGGATGGTCTCAGACATGGGCAGGAGGCTGCAGTGGATAAATAAACAAATTTATCATCTGCGGGACTCTCCCACATGGGAAACCCCTGCTCTGTTCATTGGCGTCCCAGGGTAAACGCAGTGGGATGTGCCCAGGAGCCCCCCAGTGCTCTCCAGTGCTTCACCACTGATCCTGGAGATCTGGGGCTGCAGAGGGGCCCCAAAATCTGGGATTTTTGTCCAGCTGTCTAGCAGTGGTGCCCTCTGGCCCCCTGCAGCAGGCATGGCACACATCCCACCCTGGAGTGCTTCCCCAGCCCCTAGGCACAGTGCAGGGCCCATCCAGGGGTGCTTCAGCACCTGCTCAAGGTAATATTTTATTGTCATGGCCTTGCTCAGGAAACATTTCCAAACTGGAACCTGGTTTCTCTTCCACAATTGCCCTGGTTCTGGGACAGAGCTTCCATGCAGGATCTCAAAATCACAGATTCGTGGAATGGCTTGGTTTGGGAGGGAACTCAAAGCTCAACTTGTTCCACCCCCAGGTATACCTTCCACGATCTCAGGTGGCTCCAAGTTCTGTCCAACCCAGACTGGGACACTTCCAGGGATAGAGCAGCCACAGTTTCCCTCTTCCAGGGCCTCACCACCTCAAAGGGCCTCAACAGAAGATTTGCAGAGCACTTTTATTTCCTTTGTAATCGTAGGTGAGGTTAAAGGAGCTCAGAGCTCAGCACAGCTGCACTCTCCCTTTCTCTCCTGGGCACTTTGGGTCTGTCTGACCTTCTGCTGGGTCTCCTGCCCTGCAGCCTTGTGCCAAGAGAAAAAGTAGAGGAAAAACTTCCAACAGCATCTCCTGGCAGAGCCCAACAGGGCTGAGGAGCACAGTCATTGACTGCGGGCTGGGTGGAGGGTGATGGTTTCAATATCTGCAGTCTTGGGGTCTGTAGGAGAGTCAGGGACCCCAGGGAAGCCACAGAGCTTCATCAGTGGAGGCAATGCCTGTCTCTGAGGCTGGGAGAAAAAAGGGACACGGGGAAAGAGGCAGGAATTCAGATCCCACCATGCTGAAGGCACCTGCAGAGCCAAACTGTGCTGCTCTGCCTGGGCTCCCAGAGGAATGTGCTTGCTGCTGCCTGCGGGCAGAGAAAAAGGGAGATTCACAGGGGCTGAAGCAGAGGTTCCCTGGAGCAGCAGTCATGGGCAGACAGGTGAATGACCCCGAGGGGTTTGTGTCTGCACAAGCAACCAGGCACTGCTATGGATACCCTGGACAAAGAAAAACCCCTACCTGCAGCATTCCCTGACTCAGAGATGCCCAAAGCTCACCTCAGCAGCTCCAGCCCCACCTGTGCCAGTGCTGAACCAGAGCAGATTCCAGGTTTTGCAGGGACAATCATTAATGTGTGCAAACCTGGGCATTTCCCCTAATTTTTCTTTAGACTGAAGGCTTGTCAAGCTCTGGAATCTCTCTGCCTGCTCTTCTCAGGATACACCTGGCCCTTGCTTTCCTGTTAAACAACCAGGAATAAATCACTTGTGGTTTTTGAAGAGCTCTGTTTGAAATCTGGGCTGAGCTCAGAGTGGAAATACACAACAAAATAAAGATGGGTTTGAGGAAGAGACAAATCTGCATTAACAGAAGTCATGGGCACAATCCTGAACGAGTCATTTGTCATTTGGCTGGATGGGTGGTGAACTCCTGACTGCTTCCCTAGGCTTTTGCTTGGCTGGTTGTGAGCTGCTCTGAAGTTCTGTGTGTTTGCACCTCCACACACTTCAGCACTCCTGGTCTAAGTTCAACCTCTTTTCCTTCCTTTATAGATTTCACTGACACCTTCTGCTGGAAATGTTCTCCATCTAATTTTCTCTGAAGAAGCAGAATGAGTTAGCACAAACCCCTTGATCCTGAAGGCCCTTCTGAGGGTAAGGGGAGAGGTACTTCTAGCAGTTCTCAACCTGACAGCAGGTCACGAAATTGAGGCTCTAAAAGGAAAATTTGCCCTCATCTTTGTGGGAAGGGAGCTGTAGGTGCAGGTGTTGGGGTACAAGAGGAAAGCCAGAAGTCCCTCTGAGTGTGGAAAAGTGTGTTGGAATGGGATGTGTGAGCACCTGGAGTGTTGTATTGCACTAAATAGTTTATTTAGCTGTTGTTTTCCATTGGGTGTTTGGTATCACATGGTCTCCCTCCTAAGCCTCAGGTGTGGTGCTCTCCCCCTCGTCTGCCCCTCCCCTCTCCCTCTCCTCACCTGTATCCCAATGGATGTGGCCCTCAGCTCCGTCCCCCCTTTTCCAGGGCTGAAAACCCCCCTGGACGACACCTTCGGGCTCTTTTCTCTCTTCTGGACGCCTCTGCCTCCGTTACACCCTGAGGCATTGCCTGGATCCGAGGTGGCTCCTGAATAAACAGGATTTTAGTCCCGAGAAGAGCACCTTTTGTCTTTTACTGTTGTCCTATGTAAGATTGCCCCGCGTTCAGGGGTTCCGATTTTACACTGGAGCACCCATGTTGCCTTGATTTTTAAAAGTGTTAAGTTTTCTTTTATAGTTCTTTTGAAAGTTTTAAAGTTCTCATAAAACTTCTTTAGCCTTCTGATAATGTTTACATATTTGAGAGTCAGAGTTCCCACACAATTTCATGTATAAATAGAATAGTTTACATATTTCTCTGTGGTTGGAGAGAAATTATTAATTGACCTTTGGACCAGTGTGGTTGGAGAGCTGGTAATTCCATCCTCCAATCCATGGTCACCTTTGGAATTCTATAAATACCAGATGTTTGAATAAAACTGGTGCTTTTTCTCTTTTGAACTTCCCAAGCTTCTGTGTGCTCATTTCGTGTCCAATAGCGACCCACCCATGGGCACCACACGCCGTGGCAGAGGTGCCCTGCCCTCGCTGGCCCCACTCCCTCCCACTGGCAGAAGCAGCCTGGGCCATTCCCAGGCTTTGGGTGAGTTTTCCACAGCAGTGCCAGGCAGGCCATGCTCTGCTGAGGGTGTGTGGGGCTGTGTGTTTGCCCCGGGCTCCCTTCGAGCTGTGCAGGGCTGCTTTCCTCTCCAGCTGCAAAGCCAGCTCCATCTCAGAGCCTTGCAGCAAAGAGGAGATGGGAGCTGTGCCCTCAGCGCTGTCCTTGGCCGGGAGCAAAGGCCAGCACCCCCGTCAGTGCCGGGAAGTGCAGGGAACACACGTATTTCCCTGGACATGGCATCCACGTCCTGGCAGGGCACAGAAGAAGTGTCTTCCTGCCTCTTCCAGGCTGACAGAACGTCTTGTTCCTCCTCCTCTGCTTTGCACAACACTAAGTTGAGGAATGAGAAGTTTTTCCCAGCAGTAGAGATGGGGTGAGGATCTTTCTTCTCGGTGCCCTGGACTCTCTAAGTTAATGGTCCACAGCCTTTCAAAGGTTTCTTAAATTTCCTGCCTGACACACAGGGGGAAGGAGCTGCAAGTGAAGGAGAAAAAGGAAGGAAGGGAAGGAGAAAGATGTTTTCCTCCAGTGCCCCGATCCTGCTCCATCCACACCCTCCCCTTCCAGCTGTTCCCAGAGCAGCACACAAACACCCCATTCATACCAAAATAAGGCAAGTCAGGAAAATTGTTTTCCCGTTGCTCTCCCCAGCAGAAGACAAAGAAGAAATTGCTGCCATGGCTTGGTGCCAGGAGAGGTTTGCACATTTTTTAGCATCGCTGCACTGTGATGGTCAGCACAAGCTGCCACTGAGCTCAGAGCTGGGCCTTGAGACAGGTGAAAGCAGGGCTTAATCCCCCAGGGATTCCCCTGGAGCAGATGGGTCTCCTGGCTGTGTCCCTGTCACTTGTGGCCTCCCCAGAGCTGGGACAGGAGCTCATGGAGCAGTCACGGCGATCAGCCAAGGCTCACATGCAGCCACCTCTGTCCTGACACGCTCAGTCTGTCCCCTCTGAAGCAGATGCCACATTTCTTGTCCCCATCTTGCCACCCATCATGACTTTCCTGGTGGCAGTGGGCAGCTTGCTGTCCCCCGGGCATTTCTTCACGTAGGGTTCCACTCACCCTGCACTGCAAGTCCAAGGAATTGATAAGAGCTAAAAGGATAGAGTGGAGAAAGTGCTAGAAACAGACGCAGCTCTAAAGGGTGCTGGTCCTTCAGAGTCCAGCAGAGAGTGAGCAGTTGTAAAATATGCAGATTCTGACCATTTTTCCTCACATTGTTGCTTTCCCTGAAGTGTTTGCTGCCCTCTCTGCTAAGACTTGCTATTTTTAGGAGTTCATAGAGATTTCTCTGTTGGCTACCACCAGGGAACACAGCCAGGTGTGAACATCGGACTCCTGATGGAGCCAAGGCTGGCTGAGCTCCCATCCCATCCCATCCCATCCCATCCCATCCCATCCCATCCCATCCCATCCCATCCCATCCCATCCCATCCCATCGGCTGAGGGTCATGGACAGAGCTGCCCTCTCCAAGAGGGATCTTTGCCATCCTGAAGGCCACCCAGGGGTTTGCAGCAGAGCCTGAGCTCAGCCTTGCTAAGCCTGGCCAGGTGCCAGCACAGCCAGCCCTGCTCAGTCAGGGGTGTGCAGGACCCACACACATCAGCATCTTCCACAGTCTGGGAAGTGGAAAAGAAAGGATGTGCAGGGACTTTCCGACTTTTCAGGCTTGGGTGGAATCTGCTTTTCCAGCTCCTGAATTCAGATCTGATAACGCTGGGGGGCAGACACTGCAGATTCCCGGGATCAGGGATTTGGGAAGCAGTGGTGCGATGCACCCAACTGCCCCACACACTGAGGCTGGAGCGTGTCCATCTCTGCCAGGATGCAAGCCCTGTGCCCATGCCTTGTACACACGGCCCAGGAGGAGCATTCCCTCTGCCAGCCTATCAACCCTTTGAAAAAAAAGCCAATTCCAACAATAGCCCAGTGTTTTCTTTGGAGCTCTCAGCCCAGCGCAGTCAGCAGCACAGCCCCGGCTGGCAGCAAGCGCTGCCCGCTCCGCTCACCCTGCTGTCCCTCCCCAGCCACAGCCTGAGTCATGGCTGTGGCCACAGACAGTGACACAAGGCCATTGTCATCCCAGGAATGCAGCGTTTTCCTGCTCTGCACAAATATTTTGTACAGTGCATTTTCCGTGCTCGTTCCTGCTGGAAGTGCCCCCAGGAGCGCTGCTGACTAACGCTGCCGTTCCTCCTTGTTCCTCCTCGTGCTCCCCAGGGCCCCAGGCTCATTCTGCTCTCCACAAAGGGCACCGAGTCGAGGCTGGAGGAGTGCATTTCCTCCAGCAGCACTTGCACTGCAGTGTGAGGAAATGGGGGATTTAACCCCTCCAGGTACAGCTCCCTGGGGACATATCACTGGGGCCAGCTCGTGGCTCAGGGCTGGCCTGGAGGAGCAGGTGTGGACATGGAGAGGCGCTGGCAGAGCAGGTTCACAGCTTGTCCCCCAGCTCCAGACATGGCCCAGGGTTCACTGGTCCCCTGGAGATGCCTCTCTTGGCACTGCCTCCCAAGGGAACGGGACAGGAGCTCAGTCAGAGCTGAGCTCTGCAAAGGCCTCCTTTAATCCTGTCTTGGGTACACCTCAGGGCACTGCAGCTCCTGCCCTCTGCTGACCTGTCTGCTCCACTCTGCTCCATGATCAAATCCCAATTGCTTCCCTCACTGAAGTCCTTCTGCCTCCTCACACTGCCCAGCAGAGAGCCAAGGACAGAACTTGTGTTTTCTCCCTCTGCCAGGTTGTTATCAGGGTGATTTAAAATCCAATTTCTGGGAATATATAGGATAAATAAATTTAAAAGCAAATTGCAGGATGTGGCAAAGACCCCGTTCCCCCAGATATCTTCATTTTATGAAGGACAGATGATGAGGCTGCATCCAGGGTGAGCTCAGCTGTGGTGAGCTCCTCAATGAGCACCAAGGGCTGGCGTGGTGCTGGTGAGGGTGTCACACATTCACAGGGGACAAAGATGTCTTCATTGTGACAGCACAGGACTGGCTGGAACAGGGCTGTGCACTGGGATCGTGGAATTACAGAACATGGAATGGTTTGGGTTGGGAGGGACCCTAAAGCTCATTCCATCCCACCCCTGCCATGGGCAGGGACACCTGCCACTGTCCCAGGTGCTCCAAGCCCTAGTGTCCAGCCTGGCCTTGGACACTTCCAGGGATCCAGGGGCAGCCACAGCTGCTCTGGGATGTAGCACAGCCATGGTGCTTCAGAGCATTTTGGGATGCAGCAGTTTTGGAGCGATGGATGCATCAGACACGCTCTGAAACACAGCCGTGTGCCCTGAGTTTGTGCACACACAGGACAGGTGACAGTGGCCATCCCATGGTGGTCACAGCCTTTGCTCCACTTTAAGTAGATGTGAACTGAGTCTCTGTGGGAAAAAATTAATTTGGAAAATTAAGTTGTTGATTTTACAGAAATGTTTTGGCTAAATCAGGAGTCTCCTCAACTGTGCTTAACCCAGGAGGAGCCAACACTATTGGTATTGTGGTAACCTACACAACAGGGATTTCCTCCCAAAATGGAATGTTTATACTCATCGTTGAGAGCATGGTGGGGTCTGCCAGGAGGGATTGGGGCAGGATGGATTGGAGAAACCAGGATGGATTGGGGCAGGATGGGCTGGATTGGGGCAGGATGGATTGGAGGAGCCAGGCTGGACTGGGGCAGCCAGGATGGATTGGAGCAGCCAGGATGGACTGGGGCAGCCAGGATGGGTTGGAGCAGCCAGGATGGACTGGAGCAGCTAGGATGGATTGGGACAGGAAAGACTGGGGCAGGATGGATTGAGGCAGGATGGATTGGAGCAGGATGGACTGGGGCAGGATGGATTGGGGCAGCCAGAATGTATTGGAGCAGCCAGGATGGATTGGAGCAGCCAGGCTGGACTGGGGCAGCCAGGATGGACTGGAGCAGCCAGGCTGGACTGAGGAAGCCAGGATGGATTGGAGCAGCCAGGCTGGATTGGGACAGCCAGGATGGACTGGGACAGCCAGGATGGACTGGGACAGGAAGGATTGGTGCAGGATGGATTGAGGCAGGATGAATTGGAGCAGGATGGATTGGGGCAGGCTGTATTGGGACAGCCAGGCTGGATTGGAACAGCCAGGATGCACTGGAGCAGCCAGGCTGGCCGAAGCTCCTGGAGGCTGCAGCTGAGCTGGAGGCTGCAGTGAAAGCCCTGCCCTTGCCCGGAGCAGTTGTGCAATAGCGGATGTTTGGGAGCAGATAGGTGATGCAGAAGACTTCCTTCCTCAGCTCACAAGGCAAATAATTTGTATCCTGATTACAAATTATGAGGGTTTTGAGATTGCAAGGTCAGGAGGCACCACTGTAATTATGTCATCTGACCTTCTCAAGGAGTGCGGCCTCAGAAGGGCACTTGGTGATTCCCATGCCGAGGCCGTCGCTGGCTGTCCCACAGGGAGCCTTTTCCTACAGCCTGAGGCACAGGGGGTCTGTCCCTGACTGTGACCTGGCGGGTTAGCCAGCACGCAGAATACACAGCTCACTTCCAGGTTTGTGCTTTTCCTGCAAGACTTTGGTCTAGGGAGATCATGGAATGGAATGGAATGGAATGGAATGGAATGGAATGGAATGGGAGTAGAATCTTCAGAGCTCACTGAAGGGACCCACAAAGCTCATCCAGGTCCAGCTCCTGGCCCTGCACACGACAGCCCCAAGAATCCCACCCTGATTCGTGTCAGATTTAGGATCACCCGCCCTGTCAAGAACAGCAGGATTGTCCCCGTTTCCAGGTCACCTCTTCCCACCTCACGGAACAGCCTGGACTGCAGGAAGGAGGGGACAGTTTGGGAAGATTTGGGGGTGTCCCATTCCCACCAGGGCTGTGCAGGTGGCACAGGAAAGGTAAACTAAGAGCCCACACCTGAGGCTTTGACCTCTGTGGATATGAACACATTTGAAACTTGTGTTCTGATTTCTTCACTGTTTAAATCCTGTAACTCTCAGGAGGCTCAGACCACAGAGATCTGTATCAGCATAGAAACACCAGCCCTGGTCACTCTGTTGCATCCTGCCCTGCCTGCACCCACCCAGCTTTGCCAGCCACAGCTCCTGGTTAATGCAGATTGTCCAGAACAGGATTTACATGAATAAAGCCATTCACACCCCCATTATGATCATTATTAATGAGGTTGTTTATCACTGATATTGTGGTAGGACCCAGAGACCCCTGGACAAGGCTGGGGCCTCACTGCACAGTCATGGCTCAAATGCCATCACTCCCCAAAGTCCCTGAAGGCCAAATTGAGCAGAGATAAACTCTGGCAGAGACCAAAGAAGTGCAGGGCCACAGCAGAACTAATCCTCACTGATTTGCTCCTCTGGAAGATGGAGAACATCATGGCAAGATTGTGGCCAGATGTTTGAGCTGAGTAGAGCCCCAAGACTGTGATCCCAAGGGCAGGGACACTTCAGCCTTGTCCCAGTGTCCCTGCTTACCCCTTCCACCACCCTGGCTGCACAGGTGTGGGGTTTTGCTGCAAAAGATGGCCAGGCTGTGCTGGGAAAAAGGCACAGAACCAGCATTTAGGGCATCTGCAGAGTTCTCAAATCTTTGCCCTGCCTTAGGAGGAGGCTTTTAGCCCACTCTCAGTCCCTTTGCTGTCACTGTGACCCAGCTGGCACTGAGCAGGGAGAGGGTGCTCTCTGCTGGGTCACAGACCAGGGGTGCTGTCCCTGGGCTACCACTGACTCACCACCACAGCTTTGTGCAGCTTCTCAGCCCTGCAGCCTCAGCCCTGCTGCCTCGGGGATATTTTCACACCAGGATGGTCCCAGGAGGAGGGAAGCAAAGCGAACTGGCCATTCCCAGGCTGAGCTAGCCAGGAGTGGCAAGGGGACAGCGACAGGCCAGGGGCAGGTGAGTCAGGCCACACGGGGAGGAGCACGAGGAGCTGCTCCCTGTCTCTGTCCCTCTCCCACTCCCCTGTGCCAGCAGCTCTTTGACACCTTTTATCTCCATGGGCGCTTCCACCCCAGGATTTTAGAGCATCCCCCCTGTTCCCACTCAGCCCAGCAGGTGCCCCCCAGGCTGGGCAATGGAGGGACACGGCCTGGCCAGCAGCAGCCCTGGCACCTGTTCAGCAGGGGACACAATGAGGATTAATCACCGCCTGTCCAAGACGCTGCCGTGTTTTTCCTCCATCCTTATTTGCGTGCTAGCGCCTGGAAAACAGGATGGCGATGTTTTCCTGCCACACATTCCCCAAGACTAAACAAAGGAGCTTGGATTTCCAGCCCCCTCTGATCTCTGATAAATGTGGGGCTTTCAGGAATTGCTTGGGGAGTGCAGGAGTGGGGGAGTTCAGGGGTCTGCCCCTCGGGCTGGTCCCACTGCTTGGAGCAGAAAACCTCCGACCTCTGGAATGAGGGGGAAGGTTTTCTGTCTCACTTTTAGGGAAAACATTTTTCATGGCAAGAGTGATAAAGTTCTGGAATGGCTGCCCGGGGAGGTTGTGGAGTCATCATCCCTGGGTGTGTTTAAAACAAGCCTGGATGTGGCACTGGGTGCCAGGGTTGAGTTGAGGTGCTGGGGCTGGGCTGGACTCGATGATCTTGAAGGTCCCTCCCAACCCAGGGATTCTGTGACTTGTGAGAATTCTGTGATTCTGTGAATTCTGTGAAAACACTGCCTAAAGAAAGATCTCGTGTGCACATCCTGCACTGGTGGGCTCTTGTTAAGGTTTGCTACTCATAATTTTTTAGGGTCTCGTTTATTTGAGGTCTGACCATGGGACGTGCTTTACAGTGAAGTACAAAAGATAAACCAGGCTCCCTAAAGAAGGAGGAATGTTTGTTTTTAAGAGTATAACCACCAACATCGCCCTGGCAGGAGTTAGATAAGGGGCCCTTAGGCCAACTTCTGAAATGGAAGCTCAGCTGGGAACGAATCAGAGAACCAGAGAATATTGGAATGGTTTGGATTGGAAGGGCCCTTAAAGATTGTTTCCTTCCATGGGCAGGGAAGGGACTGGAAATTCTGCCCTCACCTGCTTGGAAAGCCCAGGGCTTTTCCCTACCTGTTGCATTGCGTTTCCCTCATCCCAATTCCATGGGATGCTCTGGTGCATCCCCCCCTTAACTGATATTTTTATGGGTTTAAAGGGCTGCTCTCTCCAAACTCAGATGAGCTTTGCAGAGAAAGCAATAATTGGTGCTTAAGCAGCTTCTGGGGAACTTTTGGAGGCTCTTAAGATGTCCCCTGAACTGGGAAAATGAATAGTGGGAGTGCTAATTCTGAACTGATGTAGGGAATTTGACCCCACGTGTGCAATGTGCAGGTTTGGTGACTCTGCTCCCAGCACCAGGAGCATCAAAATCAGCCAGAGCCAGGTCTTGGGATAGATGGACCAGGCTAAAAGGAAAGAGCTGAAAAATCTGTGTTGGAAGCCTTGGATAGAGACTGTGGAGGTTCTCCATAGAAATATGTCAATTTCCACTCAGCCTTGATAGGAAACACGTTCTACCTACAGATCATCCTTCCCATCCAATCCTGCATATGGGAACAGTTCTGTAACCAGGAACTTCTGATGATTTGGAGCACAAAGGCTCAACACCTTTCCTGGCATTAAATGAAGAATAACCACCCAGATTTGTCCAATTTCAGCGGTCACGGTGTGGGGGGATTCCCATTTTGCAGCTGTACTTGCTGTGGCCCCAGAGCTGAGATGTTTCAATCATGGAATCACAGAATCACTACAGTTGGAAAAGACCTCCAAGATCATCAAGGCTTTGTCTGAATCCCACTGTGCCACTGGACCTTCTCACAAAGTGCCACATCCACTTGATTTTTGAACACTTCCAGGGATGGTGGCCCCATGACTGCCCTGGGCAGGGGTCCCAGGGCTGAACCACTCTCAATGAAGAAATTTTCCCTGAAATCCATCCTAATTTCCTCTTGTCCTGTCCCTTGTTCCCTGGAAACAGAGCCCAACCTCCATCTGCCTCCCTTAAAAATCCCAGATTTTCTGTGAAAACACAGTTTTAGGAAGTAGAATTGTGATATATATATATATATATATATATATAATTTTTTTAAATTTAATCACTCTTTGGGGAAACAGCCTTCAGCTCTGATTTGTGGTGTCCTCCAGTTGTGTCTCTGGGTTTGGCCCTGGATGTTTTGTCCCCGAGGCACTGAAAAGCTCAAGAACTGCCCCTCCCCAAAGTAATCTGGCTGGGTTAAGTCCTGAAACCTCATTACAGTTCTCAAGATAAGAGCTCATTAAACAGCGTGAAAGTAACCTTGGAAAAGGGGATTTCAATATCTGCCCCGAGAGGTCTGAACGCTGAGGAATTGGGATGGGCTGGTTCATATTCCTGGGTGATGTTTATCTGTGTTATCCTCAGGAATTGTCACCTGGGAATCTCGCTGCACCAGCGACCTGCTGCTACCAGGAACAATGGGAAGGGCTGGCAGGAAGTTGTTTGCATATCTCTTCTTCTGGGTGGGTGACTCAGGCAAGAAATAAAGTGCAATGTCTGTAAAAAATATCTGCAAGATCCCGAGGCAGGGGTGGTATCTTGGCAGCACTTTTTGTGTCCAAAAAATATCCCAAAAACATGGATCCTACTGGACACTGGCACAGCACAAACCACAGGTCTGGGCTGCAACTGAGCAGGAGCATCCAGAAAGTCAGAAGGGAGTGGGAGAGGGAGAAATCTCACCTGGAAACAGCAAAAACAACAGAAATTACAAACTTGCTTCCCTCTTCTGCCCTCCCGCCCTATTTCTCAACAAAACTTTTTAAGTTACAGATTTTAAACCTGTTCTGAATGGATAAAAGCCTGCACCAGTGCCTGGGGAATGGCAGGAAGGCACGTGCTGTCATGATTGGAGCACGGAGAATGTGCTAATTACATAACAGGCCAGGAATTTGGCAGCGCTGATGCAGAAATAGGGCGAATAATCCTCTTTCCCCATCACCTCCTTCCCCAGGCCTGTCTGCTTCACTTTTTCAGGATGGAAATTTAATTTTCAAACCCTTCCACACAGATTTTTTAACCTGGCAAAAGTGGGAAAAACAACTTTCCCAGAAACATTGCCATGCCTCAAGTCCAATTTTTTTCCCTTTCTAAAAAAAAAAAAAAATCTACTAAAGAGTCATATTTTGCTTTGGTGCTCAAGAAATGGTTCCAAACCATGCCATAAACTGGTGAAAGTTTTGCTTGGCCCCACTTTGCCTGTGGGCAAAGACTTGGCCTGGAATAATTTCACATTCCTGTCACTGCCGTAATTCAGCACTGAAGGGACGTGAGGACATCGGTGCTTTGTCACTGAGGTTGAGCAAGAAGCAATTTTCCTGCTTTGTGGAGGAAAAATGGGGACGGAATCCCTGCCAGTGCCTTTCCAAGCTGCTGCAAACAGTTTTGGAGTCCTTCAGGCCTGCTCCAGTCCAATCCCATAAAATCAGCCCCAGGTGCTCCCTGCACTGGCATTCCCAGCTGTGGAAAATGGAAAAAGAGCAGACTTCAGACACTGCCAGTGCAGAGCAGTGATCCCACAGTCACAAAATCACAGAATTACACAACCCCTGAGGCTGGAAAAGCCCTCTGAGACCATCGAGTCTGACCTTGACCTGTGCCCAATGCCCACCTTGTCCCCAGCCCAGAGCTCTCAGTGCCACCTCCAGCCCTTCCTTGGACACCTCCAGGGATGGGCACTCCAAACCCCCCTGGGCAGCCCCTGCCAAGGCCTGAGCACCCTTTCAGTGATGGCAGCGGGGCCTCCAGAGCTCCCTGAGTGCCCAAGGGCATCTCCACCCACATCCTCCTTCCCTGTGGGTGGGCAGCCAGGCGCCTTCCATGTCCAGCACTGAGTGCAGAGAATCCCACATTGCCTTGGCTTGGGTTGGGAGGGACCTTAAATCCCATCCCATCCCATCCCATCCCATCCCATCCCATCCCATCCCATCCCATCCCATCCCATCCCATCCCATCTCATCCCATCCCACTGTCCCAGGTGCTCCAAGCCCCAATGTCCAGCCTGGCCTTGGGCACTGTCAGGGATCCAGGGGCAGCCCCAGCTGCTCTGGGAATTCCAGCCCAGCCCCTCCCCACCCTCCCAAGGAACAATTCCCAATTCCCAGGATCCCATCCAGCCCTGCCCTCTGGCAGTGGGAGCCATTCCCTGGGTCCTGTCCCTCCAGGCCTTGTCCCCAGTCCCTCTCCAGCTCTCCTGGAGCCCCTTCAGGCTCTGGAGGGGCTCTGAGCTCTCCCTGGAGCCTTCTCCTCTCCAGGGGAGCACCCCCAGCTCTCCCAGCCTGGCTCCTGAGCTGAGGTCCCTCAGATCCTGCTGATGATGCTTTATGACTTCACCTCTGCTCTGTATCCTGGGCCTCTGCTCCTTAGTCCTTCTACTGCTCTTCTTGGCTTCTATTTCCTGACTTTATGGCTTTTTCTGAGAGCCACAAACTTCTCACTGTGCCTGGGATAAGCACTGGTTGATGTAGCCTTTAAAAACCTCTGATTGTGGCACACAAGTACAACAGAAATAAAAACCACCGTTCACAGGCATCTATCAATTACCTAAACTGCTATCACAGCAAATCCTGAGGAAACAAAGGACAAAAAGGATCAGAAAAAGCCCAGATGGAGCAATCCTGAGCAGCCTGAGCCGTGAGGGCCTGCAGGCTCAGTACCAGGCACCGCTGAGCAGACACCAAGGGTTTCCAGGAGCCAAGGCTTGTGACTGAGATTTGCTGCTGCTGCTGGAGGCTCCTGACCCTGGGAACAGCCCAAGGAGGACTCAGAGAAAACCCTCCCAGATGGAGACCACAGATGTTGGGGAACACAAGACAGATGATGGACTTTGGACCTTATTAGCATAAGAGATTTGATGAACAGGATGCCTTGGCAATAGCAAACAGATCTTTGAGGATTGCAAGGAGATTCAATCAGATGGGTTTACTGGAAAAAGAAAATTACATCCGACCTCTGCAAGCAGGAGATGTTGTAATATGCATAAATTTGTGTATGTGATTTTAACCTAATTGTTGTAGTGCACATTACTAGTCTCCCTAAAATAGGATATGTCACCACAGGCCCCCAGCTGGGGAATAATTAGCATTGACTCCATGATTGCAGAAGGCTGATCAATTGCTTTATTATATCATCTATACTACATTATACTAATTAAGAAACTCAGTAACCCTTACACCCAGTCTGATCCAGCTTTGACTTAATTGGTCAATCCATCCCAACACCATCCAATGTCCAATTAAGAAATCACCCTTTGGTAAACAAATCTCCACGGCACATTCCACATGTGCACAACAGCCGGTGCAGCAAGTGGAGATAACAATTGTTTCTCATTCTTTTCTCTGATCTTCTCATATCTTCCCTGGGAAAATGCCTGGGAAAGTCTGTGCCTGCTCTCTGTGGCCACAGAGCTGCTGCCACAAGTGTGTAAGTGTTTGTATCCCACAATAAATTTAGATTCTGATCACTGCACCAGTCTTCCCTGTCTCTCTCCATCACCAACACATGGAGAGGAGGGTGTCTGTGACATCCCCAGAAGCTGTCATCTCCTGGGACAGGCACAGCAGAAGCAGCCGAGGCCTCAGCTGCAGTGAGAGGGAGACCCCACAGCCCCCCATGAGCAGGAAGGGATGGGCTGAGCACAGGGGAGAATCTGCTCCTTGGGATGTGGGTTTCTGGCTTCTCCAAGCCCAGCCTTTTTTAAATCAAGGTGATTTTTTTTTTTCAGCATAGTCTCTGCCTCGCTCAGGAATTAATTCCCCAAAACCTTGAAGTTTTTCTTACTGGGGAAAGCAGATAAGAGGTCACATCCCCACCCCCTTTGCAATCCGTGGGCAGAATTCACTGCCTCCAATGGGTGCCAAGGGGAGAAAATTCTCTCAGGAGAACTTCTCAGGGGCTCAGCCAGCCTTTGGTCCTTGGTCCCTCCTCCAGCAGGTACCAAACACATCCTTTTGTTGCCTTTTGTGCTCTTCACAAGCCCTGGGTGGGCTCTGGAGAGCTCAGGGGGGCTCAGAGGGAGCCAGGGGTTCATCTCTGGTGTCAAATGGAGGCACTGCAGGGAGTGCCAAAACTGCAGGAGCTGCCCAGTCCCTGTCCCAGCACCCAACTGGTTTGTCAGAGTGGGTAACTGGTACTGAGGGGCCTCAGAGTCCTTAACCTGACCCGTTGGTGCTCCAGGTAACCTGAGACCTGCAATTTTTGTTGAAATCAGAAGAGAGGATGTGGTATAGAGACCTTTCTTCTCTGTGGTGAAGCATTTCTGGAGCACTCTGTCAGCTCGGCAGGCTTGGCCTACAAGGAAGGAAGGAAGCACAAGGAGGACTCCAAAATGTGTTAGAAAAGAAAGCAAAGCCAAATGGACATTTTTAAAGGAGGGAATCAGTTTTTTATTGTGGAAGTGTCAGATTTCTTTCTCACAATCTCCTCAGTTAAATGAAAGGAAAAGATTAAAAGGACTGGGCTTCCCAGAAAGCTGTGGGGATTTAAACTGGGTTTTGGTGGGAGCTCAGGCGTCACTCTTGTTCTTGGTGGAGCTATCAGTACAATTATTATTCCTGTGTAAATTCATAGGCTTAGAAACAAGCTTCCTTCCTTTCTCCACCTGGAAAGGGGATCCAAATTCCCCTGGAAAGCAGCTCCTGGGCTCAGAGGGGTCACTCTGCGTGTAGGACATCAGGCACAGGGAGTGAGGACACTGAGATGCTGCCCCACAATAAACCCAAGGACTGCTCACCACGTCCCAGCTGCGTGACGTCTGCACATCTCCTGGTGTCCCCTGAACCTCAGCCTGTCCCCAGGTGTGACCTTGGTCAAACACAGGCACCTCCAAGGCTGTTTTGGCAAAGCCACCCCTTATGTGTGGGCAGATTTGGATCCACATCCTTAAGGGATGCAGGGTGATCCAGCGCAGAGCAGGAGTGAAGCTCCATCCTGCACCACGCGGAGATTCAGAGGGTTTTTATCGCCCAGGCAGACAGCACAGGGTGTGTGGAGCTCATGGAGGACCCTGGAATGCCTGGGAATTCAAGGAATGCCAACCTCTTCTTCAGTGGGCTTTGGTTCAAGCTCCTGCATCATCCCCAAGTCAGAGCCAAGCAAAGCAGGCCCAGCCCGTGGTGCTTTCTGCTGCAGTCAGCACCAAAGTGCCAGCTGGTGACAGCACTGAGGATCTCCAGGAGGGGCTGAACCTGCCCTCAGACTCCCCAAAACACCTGGGCATGCTTGGCATCCACGTGTAAAAATATCTAGTGTTCTAAAAGCGTGGGTTCAGGGCCCCAGGAATATTTGGGCTCATGGGAGGAGTTCTGGCATTCACAGCCAGGCCATGCAGAGCTCAAAATTGATCAGGAGCCAGGTTTTGTCCAAAAGCAGCTCTGAGCCAGGCTCAGGCAGCCACGGGAACAGGCACAGATCAGCTGCAGCCCCAAAACCAGGTGCTCAATGCACACATGGACTGTGCTGGACTCCCCAGGGATTTTCATCAGGATCATGCTTCTGTTCTCTCTGCCCATCACCAACATCTGCCACTCTGGGGAGGGACTGCCACACCTGCAGGGGCTGCAACACCTGCAGGGACTGCAACACGTGCAGGGATTGTCACTCCTGCAGGAACTGCCACTCTGGGGAGGGACTGCCACACCTGCAGGGACTGCCACTCCTGCCTGCTCAAAGGGGAGCTGCAAGAAGTGAAGATTGCAGCTCATTTTCCACTCACATGGCTGTCCTGGCAGTCAGACCCATATTGTCCTGTGAATCTAGAGGATGGATCATCAGAAGAACTGGTTTCCAAAAATCGTCTCTGTCATTTGCAACTCTGCTGCTGCAGGAGGAGGAGATGGAGGAGAAGGAGAAGGAGAAGGAGAAGAGAAGGAGAAGGAGAAGGAGAAGGAGAAGGAGAAGGAGAAGGAGAAGGAGAAGGAGAAGGAGAAGGAGAAGGAGAAGGAGAAGGAGAAGGAGAAGGAGAAGGAGAAGGAGAAGGAGAAGGAGAAGGAGAAGGAGAAGGAGAAGGAGAAGGAGAAGGAGAAGGAGAGAGAGAAAGAAGAGAAGAGAAGAGAAGAGAAGAGAAGAGAAGAGAAGAGAAGAGAAGAGAAGAGAAGAGAAGAGAAGAGAAGAGAAGAGAAGAGAAGAGAAGAGAAGAGAAAGAGGAAGGAGGAAGGGAAGGAGAAGAAGAGAAGGAGAAAAGGAGGAGAAAGAGGAAGAGGAAGGCTGAACTCCTTCAACAGCCAAAGCCCTTTGCACTAGTTGTGCACAGGACCAGGAGAAGAGCCCTGGATGCTGGGAGAGGCTGCAATCACTCCCTGGGCACGCTCCACCCGTGGGGGCATCTGGAGACAGATCCCACAGGAGGCTCCCTGGCCAAGTGCAGGGATTCTGCAGCTACTTGCAGCCAGCCATTGTCAGAGCAGGGAGCGCTCCGGCTCCTGGCTGGTACCTGAGCTGATAATTGCTCAGAAAAATTAAGGGTTGGGTAATTCCTCCTGAAATTAATTGCCTCGCTGAGCTGCCGCAGGGCACGCACCACGAGAAGATTTGAAGATGATACAACCACTTCCCTCTTCAGGATCAAACCAGGTGGCAAAAGTCCACCTTTGTCACAAAGAGCTTTTGGCTTTGGGGATTCCTTTTCTCTGACTTTTTTTTTGGCTTTTCTGCTGTTTCTGAAATGGCTTTGAGGGTCCTGAGGAGCTGCTGGAATTTATGGGCAGTGCTTTTGTCAGCCTCAGCTGATGCTGGCAGCTCAGTCCTCTGCAGCAGCTTGCTTTGCTCATTTTAACACTTCTTTTATAAGCAGCCACTACTCCTCACAAAATGTTTATAAACAGAGGCAGGAAATAAGAAGAAACTCAGGATATTCACAGTTAATCTAAAGTCAGCCTTTCTTCCCCTTCACATGGGCTACTCTCAGTTTCCTCCTCTCTTTCAGACTGTGCAGCTGACTTGGGGTGAAATCCTTATTTCCCCAGCATGTCTTGATTTTGGGGAAAATTTCTCATTCTTGTCTCTTGGCTCACTGGGGGAAGATTCCTCTGGGAATGGATGCTCTGCCTGTACTGCCTCCTTCCTTCACCTCTTTATGGGAAGAATATCCTTTTTCAGGAAAAGAAGCCACAGACCCATGGATTCCTAAAGAAATTGAGCTGGCACACCCTGCCCAAGGCAGACCAACTTTATTTGTGTCTCTGCCCTTCTTAAACACTTCCAATGAAAAGTTTTTACCACCCTCCAGGGAAAATATTCCCATACAACACTTTTTCACCTATGGAAAATTTTCCTTCGCTTTACCTTTATTGCCATCCCAAATCATAAGAGTTTTTTTTCACTCAGTTCACATCCTCCAGACCTGCAGCTCCATGGGGATGATCTCCAAGTGCTCCAGAGCTTTTCTGGAGTATCCTGGCCTTTACCACAAAGGATTCTGCAGGTCCTTGCAGCCCCTTTTCCATTTATGAGAACCCAAACAGGACATTTGCCTTTACCAAACCTGACCAGGGGACATGCTGCAGCCTCCAGAGCCTTTCAATAATCCTGCAGGTGTTTATTCCAGAGTGTGAATAGAATTCCACAGAGTGGAATTCCTGTCTCCACATCCACTGGTGAGATGCAGCTCTGAGTCAGTCACCCTTTGGTGTCTCCAGTCACTTGGGAGGCAAAACCATCTCAAGATAGCAGTTGGTGTCCTCCAGGAGAGATGTCTAAAGGCAAATCCCCCTCTGGAGACACTCTCCCCTGCAGAACAGCTTTTTGGGGTGGTTTTTGTTGTTGTCCTCAGCTGCTGGGGTTTTTTTTCCCAAAAAATTTATTGAGTATTTTGTTTTTTGCTTAAACTTTTCAAGGTGTTTTCAGTCCTCTCTCAAATTCTTGACATCTTCAGGTTTATGTGTTCCCTCCCTTTGCTGAGGACACATGAAAAGACTGAGCTGAGCCCTGCAGCCATGGTTTGCTAAATCCTGGCATTTGCTGGTCAGCCTTGGGCCTGTAAAGACACAAAGCCAGGAGGAGAGTGCAGAGTCAGCTGGGCTGAGGTTTGGATTTCAGGGTCTGAAATTGGGGTCAATTTGGACCTCAGATGGGAACTCAGGGGGGAATCTCAAGGATTTCCTGCTCCAAATGCACAGGTATGGACTGTCACTGGCACAAAGAACAGGCTGGGAGAGCTGGGGGTGCTCCCCTGGAGAGGAGAGGGCTCCAGGGAGAGCTCAGAGCCCCTCCAGGGCCTGAAGGGGCTCCAGGAGAGCTGGAGAGGGACTGGGGACAAGGCCTGGAGGGACAGGACCCAGGGAATGGCTCCCACTGCCAGAGGGCAGGGATGGATGGGATCTTGGGAATTGGGAATTGTTCCCTAGGAGGGTGGGGAGGGGCTGGGCTGGAATTCCCAGAGCAGGTGTGGCTGCCCCTGGATCCCTGGCAGTGCCCAAGGCCAGGCTGGACATTGGGGCTTGGAGCACCTGGGACAGTGGGAGGTGTCCTTGCCATGGCAGGGGTGGGATGGGATGAGATTTAAGATCCCTCCCAACCCAAACCATTTGAATCCATTCAAAGGGACTATGCAAAGCACACCAGAGGAACCTGCCCCCTGCCTGTCTGAGTCTGCTCCTCCTCTTCCTCATCCCTTCTGTATTTCAGGAAAAGTGAAGCCTTCAGCCAGAGGAGCCCTGCTTGTGCTCCAGGGCTGAGCTCAGGGCAGCCAGCACCAGCTCAATTGCAGTGATCCCCTGCAGGTACCTGCTCCTTCCCCAGCAAACCCCAAGCTCCTCCAGCATCCTGGCCCTGAGCTGAGCTCCAGGGAGGGCAGGAAATCCAGCACCACCGAACCTCCAGCGGGGCACCAGTGCCAGCCCCTCGCCAAGGCTGCCCTTGTTTTTCTTGCTCCTGTTTTGCTCCAACTCGGGTTAATCACCGACGGTTCCGAATTCCGCTCGTGGAGAGGGGAAAGGGAAATGAGCAGGAGGGCTCGGGCTCAGCCTCTGCCTTGAACCCCTCGCTGCTTCATTTGCTGCTTTTCCATGCTGGGAGGCCAAGGCTGCTCAATGGAGCCCCCACTCGCAGCTCTCAAATTCACTTTGCACTGTTCTCCTTTCCCCTCCTCTGAATTATAAAAGCTGCTTGACAGCACTGGGGCTGCAACTATTTCAAGCCTCAAAGTTTTTCCACTCAAGCCCTTAAATCTGCTGTCCATCCAGGAGGATGTAGAGTAATCAAATCACAGAATCTGTAAGGTTGGAAAGGACCTTCAAGATCATCAACTCCAACAATCAACCAGTGCCACCAGCATAATCACCACTAAAGTGTGTCCTCAAGTGCCATATCCACATCCATGGTTTTTGAACACCTTCGGGGTGGCAACTCCAGCCCCTTTGCAGCCCTTTCAGTGAAGATATTTTCCCTAAAATCCACCCTGAGCCTGCCCTGGCCCAGCCTGATGCCGTTCCCTCTCCTCCTGTCCCTGTTCCCTGGAGCAGAGCCCGACCCTCCCGGCTGTCCCCTCCTGTCAGGAGTTGTGCAGAGCCACAAGGTCCCCCCTTTTCTCCAGGCTGAGCTCCTTTCCAGCTCCCTCAGCCTCTCCTGGGGCTCTAGCCCCTTCCCAACTCCATTCCCTTCTCTGGCTCCAGCCCCTTTCTTGTCATGAGATGCCCAAAATTAACCCCAAACCCTCTGAGCCTTTCCCTGGGGCATGGCATCCCCAGTGCCCCAGGAGCCTGTCCAGGATTCCTCCCTGGGGTCTCCCACAGCCTCACAGGCCCCTGTGCCCTGCAGTGACTCTGTCCCACAGCTGGGCTCAAACAGGAAATCCAATTTGTCAGAGCCCCTGCATGTTCCTGCAGCTCCTCTCTGCCATCCCGTGCTGCCCCAAGCTGTGTGCAGAGGTCAGCTGTGCCCCAGGACTACCCAGGCTGTGCCCCATGACTGACCACCCCAGAACTGAGCAGTTTAAAATTACTTTGGGGCCGGAAAATTCCTCTCTAATTGGGAAAGGTCCCACAAATCAGACAGGTTCTTCTTGTTGTGGAGAGTTAAGCTGCTCCTTTCTTCTACCACCTTTGGGATTTCAAGTAATTTAATTTTTAATCATTGCAGGGTAATTTTGAGCTGAGATTCAGGATTTTGTTTCAAGATGCCTGGGAGATGGGAGTTTTGGGGGCAGGTGAACAAGGGGGTGCTCTGTGGGGCATTCCCTGATGAAATGGAAATTGCTGAGGCACGGCAGGTGCAGGTCCATATATATCCCAGGGCAATGGATTGGGAAGTGAAGAGTCCTGGCCAAGGAAGTGCCAGATCTCCCTCTTCAGGCTGCTGTTCTTGCCTCTGGGAGGTCACAGTTTATCTGACAAATGTCGTTCACCCCAAACAACAATGTCTTGTGGAAGGAGAGAAACATTATTTTTGATAAAAACCATTCACTGAGTGAAGCTGCCCTGGGACTTTGGAAGTCTGTTCTGGAAGAAAGTTTGCTGGACAAAGTGCAGAAAAGAGAAAAAAGGGAGATAAATGCATTTTATCACCCAGGAATTATGTAATGAACAGATGTATTGCCACCTTTGGCTCCTCTGCACCCTGCCCTCCTGTTTCCTTCCCTAGGATTTACACTTCCCCACAGTTTTGCAACTTCAAAAAGCAGCGGGGTTTGCAAAGCAGCTGGAGCTCCACGTGTTTCCCGGCCTTTCTCTGCAGAGGATTTACCCAGAACACCCAGCCCACAGTCCTGGGCAGGCAGGGATGCTCTATAATCCATTTCTCACTGCCTGGCTCTGCAAATCCAGGAGCTGTGCAATTCCCTGGGATGCTGCGTGGGCACTCCTCTCTCACCTTTGGCGTTTTGTGAGATGTTCGTTCTTGCAGCAGCTGGGGACTTCTGGGCTGGGACAGTCCCCAAGAGCTCTGGGATAGTTCAGGGACAGCTCTGTCACCCTGCAGAGGAGCTGCAGCTGGAATTGCACTCAGGCAGGAACTACCCCAGCCTTGAAGGATTTTTACCAGGGAATGTTCCAGCCAGGGATAATACCCTTGTTCATGCCTCAAAATGTGTCCTGCTAGTTAATATGAATAAAAATAATAATAAAATTATATTGATAAAAATACAGACACCTGGAATATCTTGAGATGACACCCAACAAGATGGACAAGGAGGGGGAGGGAATTCCTGAGCAGAGTGTTGTGAGGACAGGACCCTGTCGCAGGCACATTCTTCTTTCTTTCAGGATTTTTCATAGAGCAGCACAGAGGAAAGAAAGAGAAAATAATTTCTATTTCTGCTCCTTGTTTTCCCAAGTGGAATGTGTTTGGAGAATTGTTAACCTGGGGTGATTGCTTGGTTGGGTTCTGGTGAGGATTGTTTGAGCCTGGTGACCAATCCAACCCACCTGTGGCTGCACTCTCAGAGAGGGTCACAAGTTGTGAGTTAGACATGGTAGTTAGAAAAAGTAGGTTTGTAGTTTTAGTATCTCCTTTAAAAAGTATATTAATGTATTATAGCATAGTTATAATAAAGAAATCATTCCGCCTTCTGAACTGGAGTCAGACATCAGCATTTCTTCCCACCAGGTTTGCCTGCATTTACAATAGGACCCTCCTGCTGGGGCCTGGGGGTGACACAGCTCAGTTATGGGGACAGACCCTAGTGCCTCTTCATGAACAGTGTCAGCTCTGTGTGTCCAGCTCAGGAGCTGCCCTGGCCGTGGCTCGCAAGCCATATCCATCCTGACTGAGAAAAATCAGGATTTATGCAGTGGAAACCTTGATAAATGTTTCCTGTCTCCACATCCGCTGGTGAGATGCAGCTCTGAGTCAGTCACCCTTTGGTGTCTCCAGTCACTTGGGAGGTAAAACCATCTCAAGATAACAGCTGATGTCCTCCAGGAGAGGTGTCTAAATGCAAATCCCCTCTGGAGACACCTTCCCCTGTAGAACAGCTTTTGGGGTGGTTTTTGTTGTTGTCCTCAGCTGCTGGGGTACATTTCATTATCCTAGAAATGTTTTATTGTCTCCTGCAGCCACCAGTTTCTCACTCAGAGCTCGTCACTGAGCTGGAGGAGGCAGCTCAAGCAGACCTTGGATCAGCCAGGGGGCTGAAGGCTCTGACAAAGACCCTGCAGAACAAATCAGTGACTGGGAGGAACCAAGGGATTCCCCGGTGCTGTTGGCTCTTGCCATCATCTGTCTCGTTCAGGGCACTGGGATTGCAGCCTGGGCCAGTTGTATTCCTGGAAGCTCTCTCTGTTTCTCGTGGCACTTTGGAGGAGCAGCACACGAGGTGTGATCACGGCTGGTGTGCCAAAGGGGAGGGAGCTGCTCTGCCACAAACGGCTCAATCAAGGTGCCCGTGGCAGGGGCAGGACTCTGGAAATGCTCTGAGCAGGAATTCTAATTAGCAGCTGACTTTTAAAGGTGGGAGAATTGTTGTATCAGTCTGGTACTTGAGTTCACTGCACACGCGAGAGTTGAGAAACTTCAGGCAGGATAAGGGGAAAATCAGATGTTTTCCTGTCTGGGAACCAGGCAGGTGGGGAAGGAGGCAGCAGGATTCTTCACAGCTCCCAGCATGGGGAATGAAATGGCAAAGCATCCTTTTGGAAGCCAGGGCAGGGAGGAGAAGCCCCAGACTGAGTAGACACAGAATCACAGAATCAGGAAAAACACAGCTGAAGCCTTTCCCCAGCCTCCTGCAGACAATGATGTGTGTGATGGAGAGGTGATTTAAAAAAAATTAAAACATAAAAGGACTATTACCTCTAAATCACTAAAAGAAAATAACTAAGAAAAAATTATTGGAAGAAAATTTAGATAGATTGGATTGGATAAGATAGATTTGGATTGAATAACAGGGAGGAATTCTACCCTGTGGGGGGGTTAGGGCCTGGCACAGATTCCCAGAGCAGCTGTGGCTACCCCTGGATCCCTGGCAGTGCCCAAGGCCAGGCTGGACATTGGGGCTTGGAGCACCTGGGACAGTGGGAGGTGTCCCTGCCATGGCAGGGGTGGGATGGAGTGATCTTTAAGGTCCCTTCCAACCCAAACCCCTCTGGGATTCTCTGATTCTACGAAAAGACAAACAGAAATATTTTCTACAAGTACTGAGCCTGGGATCCTGTGGAAGAAAACCTGTTTGTGATGACAAGGGAAGTCGTGACCACAGTCCCAGTGTCAGGGACAGAGCTGTGCTCTGCAGGAACACAGACATCTCCTCCAGCATTTGAGTTTGCAGCCTTGGTGCTCCTCCAATTCACTTTGACAGCCTGGAAATTGTGCCCTGGAAAATGCAGAATTTCCATGCAGCCGTGCAGGGCTCTGATCTGCCTGGGGAGGAGTAGGAGAGAAGAAGAATCAGCTCAGTTGGGCAGAGCTGTGAGCACTGGTTTAGGATTTACAAATCTTTGCTGAGTGAGGGTAGCTGGGTGTGAGGAGCCTCAAATGAATTCTCTTTATTTCTCTGCAGTTCTGACTTGGACTGACATATTTTAGTGCGGCTTCATCAGAAATAGCTCAAGGGATGGCAAGAGCTGGAAGATTTCATTATTGTGCAATTCAAGGATGAAAGCAAAACCATTCTTGTGATCTGAACTTCAGCCTTGTGCATATCATGTACAATGGGGAAGTTGTCAATCAGAAATTCCTTTCAAACACTTTTCTGTGTTCAGAGCTTCCCAGTTTTCTCACAATCCTCCTGAAGGGACTTGTTGGTCCCTATTTTGGAATTTAAGGGTGGGAAAACAGAAATGTGATTGACAGTTGAAGTGGTGGCACACTCAAGACATGATTTGGAAAGTGTCAGTGTTGTTGCCCAGAGAAAAACATTCAGGTTGGTTTTATCACAGGATCACAAAATAGGATGGGTGAGAAATAAACAGAGGAGGAAGAGCCGGACAAGGCAGGGCTGCAGAAAAGGAAAGGGTTTGGGCAGCATGGGAGTGGAAGCAACTGCTCTGGGCTGGGGTGGGCAGCCTCAGATCGAATACTGTGAGCAGATTTGGGTACCACAATATAAGAAAGACATGAAATTATTAGAGAGCATCCAAAGGAAGGCAGCAAAGATGTTGATGGGCCTTGAGGGGAAACTGCATGAAGAGCAACTGAGGCCACATGGGATGTTCATCCTGGAGAAGAGGACACTGAGGGGAGACTCCTCACAGTTACCAGTTCCTCAGGAGAGGGAGAGGAGGGACAGCTTGGAACCCTGCTCTGGGACAGGGACAGCAGCCAGGGAACAGCTGGAGCTGGGCCAGGGCAGGTCAGGCTGGAGCTCAGGGAAAGGTTCTTCCCCCAGAGGGTGCTGGGCACTGCCCAGACTCCCCAGGGAATGGGCACAGCCCCGAGGCTGCCAGAGCTCCAGGGACGCCTAGGGTGGGGTTGTTGGGGGTCGAGGCAGGGCCAGGGGCTGGGCTGGATGATCTTTGGGGTCCCTTCCAGCCCAGGATGTTGTGTGGTGCCCTGTGATGGTGAAGGTGCCTGCCCAGGGAATGTCCCTGCCCTGGGGAACAGTCCATCTTGCAGCACTGGCACACATAGATCCCTCCCCATGGCTACCCATGGCCTTTAGGGCCCCTCTGTGGCCCTGGCCAGCCCCAGCAATGTGGTGCTGGTCCAGGCAGAGCTCTGGGCTGTGTTTGACAGCACCTGGGCCTGAAGGGGCAGTTTGCCCCTGCCCCAGCACATTAATTAACAAGCAGAGGCTGGAAATCCACCCGTGGTACCTCGTGAGGATGCCCTGAGCTGGTGAGGCTGCAGAGGTTTAATGCAGCTGTAAAATGAGTCCAGGCTTGATGGACTCTGCTGCCAGGCAGGGAGAGCACGATGGAGACCTCCTGCCTTCTTGTCCCAACCTGCGGGGACCCAAAAGCACTCAGCCCTGGCAGGCCTGGGCCACTCCCTCAGCTGCACTCAATTCCCACCTGGCAGCACCCAGCTGGCAGGGCAGGGCTGGCATCGCCTGCAGTCACTGAGGATCACACAATTGGTACAACCAACCTGAAACTCCCACTAGTGGGCTGGTAATAAATAAAGGGTTAAACTTGAAGATTTTGGGGTGGGGGAGGTGTTTTTGAGCATTTGTGTGATACCTCAGCTCTTCTCTGAACTACTGAAATGTTCAGGAGATGGCAAGAGAGCCCACAGGGATTTGGAAAGGCTGTGCCTTCCAAATTCTCAGACCTTCCTGGGTCAGGAACAGCAGAGAGAAGGTTTGGAATGGCAATTACCCTGAGATAGTCTGGGGACGAGCTGTTCTTGGGGCCAATTTCCTGTACAAACCCCTGCAGGGAAGGTGCCAGGTGTGCCCAGGAAGGATCGGTGTGCCTGGAAATGCAGCATGGACTGACCAGGGATCTGGCCAGGCTGTTCCTGGCAAGAAGTGGCAGAGGAGGAAGCACAGCCAGTGCAGGGTGTCTGAATCAGCGATACTTAAATGATTCCGAGATTGTAGAAAGTCTCTGTCTTTCAGCCCCGCTGCCAAAGAAGGAGTCACAATTCATCTGTGCTGGTTTTCAAGGTTGTTTATTTCTTCTTATCTAAAATATTTTCTTTCTGACCTGCAGCAGGTCTGTCTCGCAGGACAGCGTGTGGGGCTCTGCCCCTCAGTGGGATGTTACAAACATTATATGCTAAAAACTACTTGTGCTATATTTACAATAATGTGCCAATACCTATCACCCATGTTGAACAGTGTGTCCCCAGCCTAAACCAATAGAAAAATGCCAACACCACAGTGAAACGTGGAGGGCGTGAAGAAGAAAAAGGACAAGGCATGCCCAATTTTCCTCCATCGTTCCCCCTTTGAACCTCTTATCTAGAATCCTAAAATTCTACTTTTGCACCCGTGCCACACTAATTACTACTTAAATCAAACACTCAGAGCTTATAATTCATCCTGTAAGACTGAAAACTCTTTTCTATGGACAGAGATCAGAGACGGTGTCTCTCGGGGCTGTGTACAGGGGGGCTCCTGACCCCCTGCCAGGGTCCCAGACCATCCAGGGCAGCCACAGGGATGCCCTGGATTCCCACACAGGGCTGCTCTTAGACAAAAAGTTGTTACATTTCAGTTCCCAAGGGTGGTGTTGGTTCAAAAGCTCTCCAGGCCCAATCTAAGCTGAAATAACACACCCAGAGTCGTCCCATGGGTGCTCACAGCCCAGGTGTGAGCTGCTGCTGCTCAGGCAAAGGTCTGCAGCTGTAAAATTCACATTTTCATTGCATGCGGGCCAGCAGGATGGAATAACTGAGGAGTTCTGCCAGCATTCCTGGCTGTACTCAGCCTCACCTGAGTGGTGTTTTACACCTTCTCCTGGTGGAATTGAACTTCTGCTCTCAAAAATCCTGCTCTGCATTTTCTCCCCACTCAGCTGTCGTCATGTCCTGGAATATCCAAATTCCAGAGCTGTGGAGACATCCTGGTATGCAGAGGGGCAAGGCTGAGCCTGGATTATGGGTGCAGGACAGGAGATTTTTGAGAAGATGCCCAAACCAATCAGGTCCCACTGTTTTGCCTGTTAGGCCTGTTGCATCTAATTCAGTTAAGAATGAATTGCAGGGGAAATGAGACACAGCTGTTCCTGGGTAGAAAGGCCTCCAGTTGTTGACCCATCCTCCCATCCTTCCCCCGGTGACTCAGCAGCTCCCTGAGCTCTATGCAAATGCACATTCCTGAGTGCTTACCTGTCTGATCCCGATACTGCCCTGATTTATCAATAATCACCTTCCCCCAATCTTTGCTCTACTGTTTCTTCTAATGCTTAGTGATAAATATTTTCATTTGTGCTCCATTCAGAAAAGCTGAAACGCTCATCACACCATCATGAAATCTCATGGGACTTTTGATACAATTGCAAAATGGCAAACCCCATTTTATGGCTCCTTCCCAGCAGCAGGTGAGTGATTTATTGGCCTCCTTCCTGAAACCCAAAGCTCTACATCATTTTTTGTCATCAGGACTGCAAGAGAGAAGGTCAGAGAGCCCAGTGAGAGCTGGTTTGTGCAATCACAGAAAGTGTGGGGTCTGCAGCATCAATTTCACCCAAAAAATCCATCTGAGCATCTTCTGCTCAAATGGGACTGAGAGTGGGAGAGGGAGGGAGTGGGAGAGGGAGGGAAGCTCTTGGTCCACAGAGCTGCTGCAGAGGGAGGAATCCCTGGAGAGATTGAGGTGCACCAGAAAAGCATCCTTGGAAGTGTCCCAGGCCAGGCTGGATGGGGCTTGGAGCAGCCTGGGACAGTGGAAGGTGTCCCTGCCATGGCAGGGGTGGGATGAGCTGAGCTTTAAGGTCCCTTCCAGCCCAAACCATTCCAGGACTCTCTGCAGGCTGATAAATGGAAATTTACAGGCATTAGCAGCTCCTTCCAGAATATCAGGTCCATTAGTTTATTTATCACTAAATAAATACCTCGATATCAGCAGATCCCGAGTGGCTGGGCTCCTTCTGGTATCACAGTGCCCTATTTTGCCTGGCCTGACCCACAGGTCAGTGGGCTGGGCTGGGCTCTGCTGGGCTGGGCACGGGGCTTGCTCTGTGCTTCCCTGGCTATCAGATCCTGCAGCTCTGCTCAGGCCCTGGGCTGCCCTGGGAGGGCCTCACCTCTAGATAACCAGGCTGCAAAGGGCTGAGCAGGGATGGAGAGCAAACAGCGGGCAGCAGCACTGGGAGCTGGGCTGCTGCTGGGCAAACTTTGCCCTGGTGAGTGTGGGGAGCCCAGCTCCAGCCCTGAGCTGTGTGTGTCACCAACAGTCTGTGCCTGGGGCAGGCAGGGATTGACACTCAGGAGGAATTCCAGGCTTTTCTCCCTGAAGATGGCAGCTGGGTGATGCCCACCTTAAGGAGCCTGAAGCTCCGTCTCCATGGGACACACTGGGCCTGGTGCTTCCAAGGGGACACCTGGCTGGGCCAGGCCTGCTGGAGGTAGAATCCCAGAACCAGAGAACAGAATCCCAAAACCCCAGAATCCCAAAACCAGAGAACAGAATCCGAGCACCAGAGAATAGAATCCCAGAACCCCAGAACCAGAAAACAGAATGACAAAATCCCAGAACCAGAGAACAGAATCCCAGAATCCGAGCACCAGAGAACAGAATCCCAGAACCTGAGAAGAGAATCACAGAATGAGCTGCGATGGAAAAGACCTTTGAAATCGTCAAGTCCAACCTGTGCTCCAACACCACCTTGTCACCCAGACCATGGCACTGAGTGCCACATCCAGGCTTTTCTTAAACTCCTCCAGGGATGGGGACTCCACCGCGTCCGTGGACAGCCCCTGCCAATGCCCAATCCCCCTGTGAAGAAATCCCTCCTGATGTCCAACTTAAACCACTCCTGGTGCAGCTTAATGCTGTTCCCTCTCCTCCTGTCCCTGTTCCCTGGAGCACAGCCTGACCCCCCCAGCTGTCCCCTCCTGTCAGGAGTTGTGCAGAGCCACGAGGTCCCCCCGAGCCTCCTTTTCTCCAGGCTGAGCCCTTTCCCAGCTCCCTCAGCCTCTCCTGGGGCTCCAGCCCCTTCCCAGCTCTGTTCCCTTCCCTGGATGTGCTCCAGCATCCCAAACCAACACCTCCTGCTGCAGAATTGCCACAGCCAGTGAAGGTTCTCTCCTGAGAGGAGTTGAAGTGTCCAACTATGTCCCTGTCCTGCAGCTGCCTGGAGCCAGCCTGGGTTTGGAGCCTGGCTGATTTCTCCACATGAAACACCAGTAAAGGCACAGAACCAAGGGCATCACTTCTGCAGTCACCCCAAGGAGGTCGAAAGTAGGAAAATAATGAACGGCAGGGAGGAGGAAGCTGCCCAGGACTTGGCAGAGAGCTTTTGGTCATTGGAATGTGGGAATGGAACTGATTTGGTTTGGTCTGGAAATGACGTGGGAACGGTTTGTGCTCAGGCTGTGCCTCCAGGCGTGGGCTGGAAGCCTCTGAGGGTCCGAGGGGCTCATCCCTGGGGATGTCCTGGCACGTGGCCGTGCTGGGACTGAGCCTGGGCCAGTCCAAATCCCTGGGGCCTGGTGTGGGTAAGCCAAGGAACCCAAACCCAACACTGACCTCGATGTCTGTTTGCACTGGACACCCACAGAGGTCATTTCAGGAGAGACCGGGGGTGATACAATGCCCTAGGGCAGGAAATTTTACATTTCAGTGTCCAGTTTTACACTTGCATCTTGAATTTTGCATTTCAGTCTCCAACTCCACATTTCAGTATCCAGTTTTCCATTTGAGCCTCCAATTTTCCATTTTGGCCTCCAATTTTACATTTCAGTCTCCAATTTAACATTTCAGTCTCCAATTTTACATTTGAGTCTTCAATTCTACATTTGAGTCTCCAATTCTACATTTGAGCCTCCAATTCTACATTTCAGCCTCCAATTTTACATTTCAGTGTCCCCCATCTTGTTGGCTGCATTCTTGTCATGGCTTGGAGCGAGACATCTACACCAAAACATCAAACATCGAAGCTGAATCTGGTTATTTAGCACCACAAGCAAACAAAAAAGTGTGGAATAGATCAAGTTTGATTAATTAACGTGTGCAAACTGTGTCACTCATGAGACACACAACAGGAGCTGGGACAGACTCGGAGCTTCCATTGCTGCTATCACTGGGAAGAATTTCAGCATCCCAGGGCTAAAACCTCTCCGTGGTGGAGTTTTAATGAAGCCCAGGAGCAGATTCCAGGTGAGGCTGAGGGCAGCAGCAGCTCTGTTACCGAAGGAGCTCCTCTCTCCCTGTCACATCTCAGGGACAGGCTCTGTCACACCCGACCAGCAGATACTCCTCATTCCTTATCTGCACTTGGAATTAATTTGCTGCCTGTGCTTTTGGGAAGTCCAGGTTTATTTTCCTGCTCCTCTGACACGTCTGACATTTCCCCTGCTCTCCTGTTTTCTGCTTGTGCCACTTTAGCCTAATTTGAGTCAAGGTGCAGCCCACGCTGCTGGCACAGGGAACGCTGTTATGCTTTTCAGCATCTGTCCTACACATTTAATTTACATTTAACCCACCCTGCTCGAAGGTTTAAAGTGGAAAGGTCACAGTCATTACTTGCAGAAAGCCAATTTATGGGTGGTGTGAACATTGAGGTGTTTATGCCTCAGGCTGTCCTGTCCCTGGGAGAGCAGCTCTGAGCTGTGAGGAGGAAGAGGAGGAGTAAGGGGTCATGACTTATATATATTATTGCCTTATATATATTACTGTATTATATTATTGTTATATATTATTATATATCACTATTATAATTATCGCCTTATATATATTATTGCCATATATGTTACTATATTATATTATTAATATTATATATTACTATTATTAATATTGCCTTATATATATTACTGTATTCTAAAACCTTAAACTCTTGAGTTTTCCACCCTGTGATATCACACACTTCCATTCAAACTCCACACCCACAATCCCAGTTCTGCCATTCCATTTTGGAAGCCTTCTCCACAGCCTCAGGTCAGTGCAGTGTTCTCCTGGGGGTTAGTGCCTGGCAGCACAGAATTCTCAAATTCTCAGCAGGCAGAACTCAAACATTGGAGGTTTTAGGGTGGAAGCTGGGCCTTCTTCTTCTCCTTCTTCTTCACCTTCTTCGCCTTCTTCACCTTCTCCTCCTTCTCCTCCTTCTCCTCCTTCTCCTCCTTCTCCTCCTTCTCCTCCTTCTTCTCCATGGGTTTGGGTGGTTTTTTGTAATTGGATAAAAAGCCAGCACTGGGGGGCATGGGTGGTTGATTATTGGGTTAAAAGTGAAAATAATTTAGGTGTCATTTCTTAATTGGACTGTTGATCCTTAAAATGCCTTGTAGAGAGAGACACACAGCTCCGTTTTCAGTGTGTTAGAGTGAAGGGCTGCAGAACTCAGGGTTTGTGAGACTGACAGAGATGAGAACTAACAAACACCTGAGTCCCAACAAGAAATACATCTCTTGCATTTAATCCCGACCCTGGTAAAAAAGAAGCAAAGACTCTGCAGGAGGTGCCCTGGCAGACTCAGGCTGCCTGTTCCTGCCTCCAAAATCAGGCTCTGGGATTCAGCTGGGCTCAGAGGAAACCGTAGGAAATTCCTCAGACACAGAAAAATGAACTCAGCCCAGAGAAACCACAGCTCATCTCTGCTCCCAGGAGAGGACATCTCATTCCAGGATGTCTGGAGTGCTCCTTTATCCCACACCAGCTTCTTGTCCTTCCCATGGGAACTGGAGATGTGGAGTTCCAGCCCATGGATGTCATTGAGCACTTGGAATCTTCTGGAATTACTGATTTTGTTCCTTTTGATCTGCATCTTGGTTTGGAAGCTCCAGGACACAGTTCCTTGTCCACATGGCTTAAAACACATTCCAGGTGAACGCTGAGAAATAGCATTGAGGAAGTTTAAATTATTTTATTCTTTATGAATTGTTGAAAGTGGAATCTGGAAAACATATGGAATCTGACAAAATCTCATTTCTCCAAGTCTATTTTAGCTTAAAAAAATCTGTTAATAATGATGTCCAAGATTTCTTTTTTCAATAAAAATACATAATTTTGGAAAAAACTCACTTTATTAAGCTTTCTGTGTTGAGGTAATAGAGTAAAATCTGACATTTTACACTCAATGCTTTTTTCTAAGTGAAAAACTTTTGCTTTAAACTTGTGTTTTGCAGGAAGAACTAAAGTGAGCTCATGGACTTTTTGCAGTGGTAGGATAACAATTCCCTGCTGGCCTGGGGACTCCTTGGCTGCATCCATAACTCCCCCTGGCTCTCTCATTCCAGCAGGATCTCAAAGTGGTGTTGATGTGCTGTTTGCTCCTTCTCTTCTCCTGCCACACCTCCCTGAGGAGAGCTCTGTCTCCTCATTTTTTATGGTTTTTGAAGGAATTTTCCCCATTTTTGAAGGTTAGGGGGTCCCCACTGTCCCCAGGGGACCTCCAATGACCCACCCTGGGAATCTGCTCTGTCCGTCCTTTCCTGCTGAGGCTCCTGTGACCCCCGACAATGTTGGGCTCTCACCTAATTCTTCATAAACACTTGGAAGGGTTTAGCAGATGTCTGCAAATTTTATTCCTTAGTTCTGGTGTTAACCTAGGCCAGAGGTTGTCCAGACTGATCTGAGCTTGTGGCATAAAGACCCAGAATCCCTGAGGTTGGAAAGGGCCTTGAAGATCATCGAGTGCAACCATCCCCCAGCACTGCCAGTGTCCCACTGACCCACAGCCCCAGGTGCCACATTCTTTAAGAGCTTTAAAATCCCTCCAGGAATGGAGGGATTCCAGCACTGCCCTGGAACCTGATCATCCTTCCCATGAGGAAAATGTCCCTGAGATCCAACCTAAACTACCCCTGGTGCAGCTTAATGCTGTTCCCTCTCCTCCTGTCCCTGTTCCATGGAGCAGAGCCCAACCCCCCGGCTGTCCCCTCCTGTCAGGAATTGTGCAGAGCCACAGGGTCCCCCCTGAGCCTCCTTTTCTCCAGGCTGAGCCCCTTTCCAGCTCCCTCAGCCTCTCCTGGGGCTCCAGCCCCTTCCCAGCTCTTTTCCCTTCCCTGGACACGCTCCAGCCCCTCCATATCCCTCGTGTCATGAGGGACCCAAAACTGCCCCCAGATTTGGAGGAGTGATCTCCCCAGGGCTCACAGTGCTCCTGACACCAAACAGAATTTGCCCTTTTGCTGCTGCTCTTTTGATGAAGGTGAGACCTGAACTCCCCAGGGCTGAACAGCAAACCTGAGGTCGAGCTTCTGCCTGGGGTCGGGATACAAAAATCAAGGATGAAGCAGCCCCTCCAATTCCCTCTCCTGAGCAGCAGGCAGGCCTGGGGAGGAGGTGAAGCACCAGCCCCTGCAGGGAAGTGGGGCATGGAAGCTCCACTTTGGGGCTGGCTCAATGGAAGGAGGAGCAGTTGTTTTCCAACAGGGAGGATTTACCCGGCCTGTTCTCCACCCTTCCATACTTTCCCCATTTTTCTCAGGTTGTTGAAGGGCATATCCCAAACATTCCCATGGGCTACTCTAGGAGCAGAGACCAGGTGATGCAGCTGCCCTCAGCAGAGTGAAAATGAACAAAGGTGGCTTTCTTTCTTTCTTATCATCTCTTCCTAAGGCTATGGAGTTCCAACAGGTCCACGGCACAGCCTGGGAGGTGTCGGCAGTCACGGCTCAGCTCTTGATCTACATTTCCCACCGCCGTGGCCTTTCCACCCCTGTTTTAAACCATCATCAGCCTTGCAGAGCTGCAGTGACAGAGCTCTGTCCCCCTGCAGGAGCTCCAGACCCAGTGTGACCTCCTGGAGCAGCCTCCCCTGACCGGAGGAGTGCCCGTGGCACGGGGCAGAGAGCAGTGACGGCTGGGGATGGCTCTGCCAGCCCCCAGCTCCTCTCTCCTGCCAGACAGGCTGGCTGGGGACAGTGACACAGTGACCAGGGGCACCGCAGCTCTGCCTTGCCCGTGGCACCTGCCCAAAAGAATTAATCAGAGCGACTCGGCAGCTGCCTTGGAGGAGTCACGGCGCTGCTCCCTGCCAGCGTGGCGGGGGCTGCAGACAAAGGGGACGCTGTCTGGGGGCTTTGTTGATGCCAAATGTGTTCATTATCTGTCTCTCAGTATCAGAGGAGTGTCTGGAAGGGCTGGTCAGCAGCCATGGGGATGGTGCTTGCTTTCTGGCAGTGTCCGTGTCCTGACAAGGGCAGAGGGAGCCCTGGGGAGCTCAGTGAGGAGAGGAGACACTCGGAGAGTAAAGCCGTGCTGGGACTGCTGTATTCCCATCCCACAGCCACTGAGCCTTCCTTCCCTCTGCTGCCTGGCAGCAGGGATCTCCACAAATGGGATGTGTCCTGTTCCAGCCTCTCTACTCAGCTCCCTGCCCAGGACCACTGCAAGAAAAGCACTTTGGGAACAAAAAAAGCACCTTGGGAGCAAGAAAAACACCTTGGGAACAAAAAAAGTACCTTGGGAGCAAGAAAGCCACCTTGGGAGTAAGAAAAGCACCTTGGGAGCAAGAAAAGCACCTTGGGAGCACTACCTGGATGCTTTCTGGCTCCAAAGCATTTCCCAACACTTCTGGTGGGGAAAGAGTGCAGGAGCTGAACTGACAAGAAGTTGCTGTTCCTGGAAAATGGAATTGGTGCTGATATTCTGTTCCTTATGGAGGAAATGGAAAACAGAGCTCACCGGGAGGAAAGTGTGCAGGAGGTTTTCTGATCCCCCTGAATCTGTCATTGCTTTTCTCTGGTAACTGCACTCTGATTTTTACCTGTGCTGCACATCCCGGTTCCCATCTCCTGGATCCACCCATCCTAATGAGCGCCTAATTATCATCCATTATTCACTGCCTCGATCTTGTTTCGTGGACATTTGGGGATCTGTGACATCGATCCTGCCCTTCCTTTACAGGAGCCCCAGTGCAGCCAGCAGTGTCTGGAAGTGACCAGTGTGTTCAGCAAGGCCACCAAGGGCTCTCCAACATCAAATAACCACCCTGGGAGCTGGGGGCTGCAGCCAACAAACAGCAGGACCCAGGAGAGCTCTGGTCATGGTGACAGGACACCAACTCTGATGCCAGCCCTCAGCTGGGTGAAGAGCCCAAGGCCTGCAAATTTCAAGCTGGATCACCTGAGACACTGAGAGAGGCCAGCAGTAACTCGCTCTGTCTGTACGTCTGCACCCATCTTCTTTTTCCAGGTGTCAATTATTTACTAACAATTTTTTCTTGGTCGCCACTGGCCTGGCAGCCTCCTTTGAACCATCAGCCAAAGGGACCTGATAGATCCAACCACTGAAGATGGTGATGTCCCTGGGATTGCACTGCCAGTTTTATAAACACTTCAGGAGTTTCTCTCCTGAAATCCTGAAGCTGGAGCTCTCATCCTGAACCAGGATGTGTCACAGCCTCAGCCACTGTGCCCAGACCTCACCTCAAGGAAGAACCTGAGATAGGCCCGGGCTGTGTCCTCACAGCAGCACATTCCTGTCTGAATTTCAGAGTCTGCTCCACTGCCTGATGGAGGAAGTGAATTCCACAGCTGCTGCGCCTGTGGAAAAGGCTCTTCTCCAGCCACCCACATCTGCAGCCAAGTTCTCCAGCCACGAGGTGCCTGGGATGCATTATTTCTGGGAAGTGCTCCTCAGCTGCCTGTGGGAAACTTGTTTGTTGTGAAAAATCTCAGGTTAGGCAACCAAAAATGGACCTTCCTGTCATGCATGGAAATCTTGGCCAAACCCTGGGTGTTGCTACCCAAGATGTTTTCAGCTGATGTGCGAGCTCAGGAATAGCTCAGCTCCCATCCTATCATCAGGACTTTGATGATCCTTATGGATCCCTTCCAGCTCAGGATGATCTGTGACCCTGATTCTGCCACAGGGGAAGTTTAGTGCTCCTTCCTTTGAAACAAAGTTCTTCCAAGGAAAATCATCCCCCAGCCTTGTCCTGAATACAAATCCCCAGGTGCCCTGTGAGTGCTGGCAAACCCAGTGCAGCTGCCACGCTTGGTGCTCACTGCTGGTGGAGTTTTTTCCATGAGAACAGCATTCCCTGGGACTGTAAGAGGAGTCACTTGACTGATGTTAATAAACTGACAGATTGGAAATGGGAGCAAACGAGAGGCTGTGCCTGAAAACACTCACCAGGCTGCAGGAGCTTTGCACGTTGTGTCAATCCACTCCATTAACTGCAAGGAAGAATCCAATTTATTCCGAGGCCCAGCATGATGAATAACTCATTTCCCAGGATGGGAGCGAGGAGGACTCCTCAGAACACACTGGACAATTCAAAGAGAGCCTTTTGGCATTGAATAATAAGTGTAGAGAGAAAAGAAGAAGGGGGAAAAAAATAAAGGTTCCATTCTGAGAGTGATTTTCTTCTCTCTATTGAGCAATTTCATTTTATCTTTATGCTGTAAGTCAGGATCTGAGTTTTTTTGTTTTTTTTTTTTTTTTTTTTTTCTCTTCCCCATCAAGAAAGGTGTCTGTGCTGACAGGAATTGGCTTGGATCACTCTGAGCAGTGTGGGGGGCTGTGTTCCCTAGCAGAGGCACTTTACCAATATTCTGTGAGCAGTGCCTGCTGACAGGCACGGGGGGATCCAAGGCAAAGAATTTCTGTGCTGAATCCTCAGAGGCTGAGCCATTTGCTTGATAAAATTTCATACTTTTAACCTTTATTCCTTGTTCCCATCAAACAGGCAGAAGGGAAAAGGTTCCTGCTGACTTTAAGCACCACTGGGTGTCTGCTCAGGAGGGGTTTGATCCAGTGTGGGGTCCTGCACTTCAGTGGGATCCTGCCTTCAGTGGGATCCTGATTTTACATGGGATCCTTCCTTTCCAATGGGATCCTGCCTTTCCAGGGGGATCCTGCACTTCAGAGGGATCCTGCCTTCACATGGGATCCTGCCTGTCCAGTGGGATCCTGCCTTCAGGGGCATTCTGCTGTCCAGTGGGATCCTGCCTTTCCAGTGGGATCCTGCCTTTCCAGTGGGATCCTGCCTTCAGTGGGAGCCTGATTTCAGTGGGATCCTGCCTTCAGTGGGATCCTGCTTTCAGTGGGATCCTGCCTATCCCATGACAAACAGCGACCTGTTCAAACACAGCCCTGTGTCCAACACCAGGTGCCGGCCCAGAGGGTGAATAAGCACTTCCCCGTGCCCCTGAGCAGCACGTGGCATTTGTCACCCATCTTGTCCCCATGAGGGGCTGGCAGTCTCTGTCTGCTCTCTACATCTTTCCTGTGAGGGTGGGAGGCCCTGGCACAGGGTGCCCAGGGCAGGGTGCCCAGGCTGCCCCTAGATCCCTGGAAGTGCCCAAGGCCTGGTTTGGGACACCCTGGGACAGTGGGAGGTGTCCCTGCCATGGCAGGGGTGGCACTGGCTGGGCTTTGATGTCCCTTCCCACCCAAACCATTCTGGGATTCACTGGTTCCATGATTCTATGATCACAGCTTGCAGGCAAAGGGAAATGGGCCATCCTAAATGTCCAAATCTACTTAAAACTGGGGAATTTTGTCTTGGCTGCAGACTGACTGTATGCCTGAGGGTTCGGGCAGTCACTGGGGTCAGGGTCAGTTTATCCAAAGGTTAACAGTGAAGAAGGTCCAGTAGCTCCTGGGGCCGAAGCTTGGGAGCAGAGACAAACCTGCTGGAGAATCTTAGGGAGAAACACATTGAGAAGTACAATTAACCCTGACCCATTTAAGAAAATCCCAAAATCCCAGAATAATGGAATGGTTTGGGTTGAAAGGGACCTTAAAGCTCATCTCATTCCAGCCCAAACCATGGGCAGGGACACCTTCCACTGTCCCAGGGTGCTCCAAGCCCTGTCCAAACTGACACTCCAAAGGATCCAGGGGCAGCCACAGCTTCTCTGGACACCCTGTGCCAGGGCCTCACTGTCCTCAAGGGAAGGATTTCTTCACGTCAGAAGTGGACACTGGGATTCTGAATGGGCCTAAAGCAGGTCCTGCCTTCCCCAGCCACTTCTCCACTGCCCTGCACAGCCCAGGGCAGTCCCACGGGGGCTGAGCTGCCTGTTCAGCATGGCTGTCACCTGGGGAGTCCCTTTTCCAGCAGGCTCTGTGCCCAGGAAAACTCAGTGCCACCCCAGCAGGGCCAGCTGCACGTGCACAGCACTTCAAAGGTGATGTGAGCAGCTTTTGCGTCACAGAAATTTTCCCAGCCAGCTTTTTAATGGGATTATTGCTGCTCCTGGGACTGGGATGGCAACAGCAAACAGAAATGCAGAGGGGAGCACGGTGTGCATGAACCAGGGCAGAGCTCCCATCTCAGCCCAGCTGCACTTTCAGCCTTTTCACACCTAGGAAAAATCGAATATTGAGGAATACCCGGGCCAAACCTGCACAGGGTGCACATTCCCTGATCACAGCCTTCCTGCCCTCCTGCACCCCTCGGAGCTGGAGCTGGGAGTGAACACCAGCCCCAGCCCTAGCAGCCTCCGAGGGCACAGACAAGTTCCCTCATGCACACTCCTGGGTGTTTTCACCAGATCCACCCTTAAAAGGACGTTTTCTCCCAAATGGCTGGGGCACAACAAGCTTAAGCTCTGCTTTCCGTGGTTGTACAGCAGCAGGAAGAGCTGTTTTGATGTGCAAAACTCATCCCCCTGTCCCCTTTATCATCCTTCACATGCACCAGTGTTCAATTTATTGATGGATTACATAATGCCACCGCAGCTTCAGGCATGCTTTGTCCCCATCCTATTTTTAACAGCCAACCTCTCTTTGTCCATTATTTCCTGAGCCAAAGGCCCAGGCCTCTCTGCTGCCAGAGCTGGGTGGATTTTGCAATCTCCACTTGGAATTTAAAGCCTTTAACCCGAAATGCTGATGGTTTCCTGATGAACACAGATGAGCTGTGGGCAGTGCATCCCTCTGGTCTCACACTGCTGACCTGGGCACGCTTTTCCCCACACCAGAGATCAACATTTCCATGCAGCACATCAGCTGGTGACAGGTCCCAGCAGGATTCAATAGAGGCAGGAATATTTTTAAGCAGTCCTCTGGGATGAGCCAGGGTTTCCTGCACAAATGTAGGATGCTACAGGCACGGGTCAGATTTGACTCCAAAGGGATGACCGGTGCTGGAGGTCTGATGGAACTGGTTGTGAAATATCATTAGTTTTCAGAAAAAATGTACAATAATGTGCTAATGCAAAAGAGATCATTGGCAAGGATCTGTAGCACAGCCCTGGATGCCATCTTTGGGATGAGGATTGATCACCAGCTGGCCATTGATGAGGGGCCAGTGACAGTTCATTTGTAAATTCACACTGGGGACATTGCTTTAGGGTTTTTTTTTACTTTTCTTTTTGAGTGCTGCATGTCAGAATGTGGGCTGATCCTTCCCAGAGCTGTGGGGGTACCCTGAGGAACAAGTCAGTGACCTAAAAAATGCTCCCTGTAAAATCATAAAAACACAGGGTGGTTTGGGCTGGAAGGGACCTTAAATCCCACCCAGTGCCACCCCTGCCATGGCAGGGACACCTCCCACTGTCCCAGGTGCTCCAAGCCCCAGTGTCCAGCCTGGCCTTGGGCACTGCCAGGGATCCAGGGGCAGCCACAGCTGCTCTGGGAATTCCAGCCCAGCCCCTCCCCACCCTTCCAGGGAACAATTCCCAATTCTCAAGATCCCATCCATCCCTGCCCTCTGGCAGTGGGAGCCATTCCCTGGGTCCTGTCCCTCCAGGCTTTGTCCCCAGTCCCTCTCCAGCTCTCCTGGAGCCCCTTCAGGCCCTGGAGGGGCTCTGAGCTCTCCCTGGAGCCTTCTCCTCTCCAGGGGAGCACCCCCAGCTCTCCCAGCCTGGCTCCAGAGGGGCTCCAGCCCTGAAGCAGCTCCAGGGGCTGCTGATGTTGGAATTCCCAGGGCTGGGGCAGCTCTGCAGGTGAGGAATCACCTGAGAGGGGCAGAGGGGCAGAATCCCCCCTCACCTGCTGGTCACGACTCCATTGATGCAGCCCAGGATGATCAATGGGGGGAATGGACTGGAAAAGATACAGGGATTCAGGAAGCTGGGAATGAAATCTGGAACTTCTCTGCAAGAGAAGTTCACTGAAACCACTGAACCTCAAAACTTCTCAACCAAGGAAGATTTTTTTTTTTTGCAGAAACACTCATTTAATCATTGGAGAAATCTGCAATCAGAGGTAAATTATATATTAATGGGAATAAAGGAGAAATAACAATGAATGTCTAGGGCATGAGGTACATATTTTTTAAAAAATAATGTCAAAGGAAAATAAAACCAATAGAAGAAGCAATGTTTGAGTCAAAAGCCAGAAATGTGTTCACATTTTGAAAGCATCTCCAGAATCAAAGAAAGGAAAAATTACATCACTGACACATTTTGTAGGGGAAAAAAAAAACAATCGGAATCACACCTTTTTTCCCTCCTGGTGGAGGTTTTCACCTGCAATTTTTGGTCTAACAACCCAAGAGATGCTCTAGGAAAGTTCTTTTCCAGGAAACAGAAAGTGCAAATAAAGGTGATCTGGTTACTGAGACACTCCAAGAGAAAATAATGTGTGTGGGGTGGGGGACAGGGAGGACTGGGAAAAGCAAATTCCTGAGGGCAGCTGGGCAGGGTCTTTGCTGGGGACACCTCCCAGTGATGTTCAGGTTGTGACCTCACAGAGCATCAGCAAACCCTGAGGGGAGGCCAGGGAAGGTGGAGCCCGTGGAGCTGAATCAGCCTCACCTCCTCTCCTCGCACATCATTAATCCATCAACTAATTAACCCACTGAATTTCCATGGGATTTTTCACAGCATCCCAGAATGGTTTAGGTTGGAGG
Organism: Anomalospiza imberbis; assembly: GCF_031753505.1. NCBI lineage: Eukaryota > Metazoa > Chordata > Aves > Passeriformes > Viduidae > Anomalospiza > Anomalospiza imberbis. The sequence goes on from NC_089705.1 coordinate 1,883,754, forward strand.
GACCTTAGAGCCCATCCCACCTTTGCCATGGCAGGGACACCTCCCACTGTTCCAGGCTGCTCCATGCCCCAGTGTCCAACTGGCCTTGGAAAGTTCTGCTCTTTATCTAATAATTGTGGGGGTGTGGGGGCTTCTGTGTGATTCATATGGGGAGGAAAACTCAGTCTAATAATAGAAGCTTTCTTCTTTGGGGGGGTGGGTGGGGAAATAGATTAATTTCCAGTAAGGAGCAGTGTTTATTTCTGCCATTACAGGAATATTTACAGGGAGAACTTGTAGGAGAGGGGTCCTTCAGAGCTCTTGCATGGTGTTCACACTCCCATTGTCACCCTGCACTGATCTGAACTAAACAAAGGGAAACTAAATGGAAACAAACAAAACAAAACCTGATCCAAACCCCAAAAAAACCAAACCAAGGCAGAATTACTCAATGTTTAGGAATGGCACTGTCAGAAACAGGTCTCCAGCTCAGGATTTTGGAAACACCAGCTACAATTATTAATCAAGTGCATCATTTTATCCCCTGTCTCCCCACTATTCCATAAAAATCAGGGGAAAACTGCTCCTCAGTGAGCCCCTGTGGGCCCACTCAGCCAAAGGACCCCTGGCTCACATTGGCCAGTGGCAAACTGGGAGAACTGGGAGAGAATTTGGGCAAACCCTCCCTGTGTCCAGCATCACTGTCCAGGCAAAGGATGTTCAGGTCAGAGCAGCAGTGCACAAAAAAGGAGGATTTGTTATCAGGATGATAACGAGGAGGATGATTTGTTATCCGGACCATTCCCTTTCCCTGCAAGCTGTCGTTATTTCCCAGCTATATTTACAGCTGAAGAATGTGTTTTTTCACGCTGTGTTTCTTGTGGCAACATTGTGTACATCAAAAATATAAACAGGCCTGGGGTAGGAGGAGGTGGGTATGAGTGCAGGGGTGGATTTAGGAGAGGCAGGCAGAGCGTCACAGGATTATTGAGGTTGGAAAAGACCTCCAAGATCATCAAGTCCGACCTTCAACAAACAGCCCAGTGTCACTAAAGCAAGTGCCACATCTGTTCACTTTTTGAACACTTCCAGGGCTGTAGACTCCACCACTGCCCGTTCCAATTCTTAACCACCCTTTGAGTGAATAAATTTTTCCAAATTTCCCTCCTGACCCTCCCCTGGTGTGCCCAAAGGAGGCCAACACACTGCGTGAACAAGAGAACGTTCTCATTCTCGCTTCCCTGAGCATAGTTTTCTTTCAATTATTAAAAACTCCTATTAAAATTAATTAATAATCATGTAAATTATTAAAACCCCCTCCTGTTAAAGCTTCCTTGATCCTATCTGCAGACCAGCCTCTCATGCTGGAGGATTCCTCTCTCTCCTGGGTAAGCACAGATGTGCAGGCAGAGCCTGGTTCCAGCCTCCCCTACTGCAGCTGGAGCAGTTTGGACCCTGGCAGTCCCACCAGGGCAGGAGGCACTCAGGGCAGGCTAGACCTCTGCCAGGCTGGACTGACTCCTTCAGGCACCTCTTGCTGAGCAGCCAAGGAAAATTTTGGTGAGACAGAGGCAGCTGATTCAGGAGGGAGCCTCGCCTGCAAGCAGAGCTCCTCGGGCACAAGGTTTGGGATCTCTTAGAGGGGAAAACACCCATGGAGAGCAGGCAGAGGCACCTCCCTGCACAGGGGCAGCTCTGAGCACATATGTGTTACCCCAGTAGCACCCAGTGGCTCCTCTCAGCACCCTGAGAGAGTTGGCTGTGCCAGGAGGCTGCTGGAATGGGCGTTAGTGCCCAGGAATGCTGGCTGGGGTAGCCAGGAGGGAAGGTGCAGCAGCATGAGTTCACAGGGAAGGTATGATGAAGTCACCCGGCTTTATGAGAGATGAGCAGGGCCCTGAGCTCTGAGTCACGGCTGCAAACGCACCTGAGAGGAGGGAGAGACCCAGGCATGGCCCTGAGCCTCCAATTTCTGCACAGAATTGCCCCACAGAAAGGAAAACTGAACCTTGAGAGGCAACTGAGCTGGAGGGACACGTGGATGGGGAAGGGTCTGGAGGAGCTGAGGGCTCTTGGTGTGTGCAGCTGGAGCAGGGCACACTGAGGGCAGAGCTCAGGGATCTGCAGCTCCTCCCGAGGGGCAGCTCCCATCTCTGCTCTGGGACAGGGACAGCAGCCAGGGAACAGCTGGAGCTGGGCCAGGACAGGTCAGGCTGGAGCTCAGGGCAAGGTTTTTCCCCCAGAGGGTGCTGGCACTGCCCAGGCTCCCCAGGGAATGGGCACAGCCCCGAGGCTGCCAGAGCTCCAGGGATGCCCAGGGTGGGGTTGTTGGGGGTCTGGGCAGGGCCAGGGGCTGGACTGGATGATCTTTGGGGTCCCTTCCAGCTCAGGATGTTCTGTGGCTCCAAGATCCTAAGCTCAGATCCCAAGGGAAAGCCCAGCTACAACAGATCAAAAGCTTTGAGGAAACCTCAGCACCAGTGTTCACAGGAACTCCAGATTCACTGCTGGCTCCCTGCTTTAGCAACCACAGGAAAAATCAAAACTGTTTCAGAGTCCCTCAATTACAGCTGTCAAGGGTGGCTCCACAACGACCCCATGCCCCAGGCTGTCCTTGTTCCCTGTCCTGGAGGTAAATCCCAGTGCCCCATGAGCACACTGACGCTGCTGGCTGTGTGGCTGTGACCATTCCCCAGGCAGCTGTGGACACTTTCCATCCTTTCCTGCAAAAATCTCAGCCTCCTCCAGCCCTCAGCTTGACATACAGGGCAGGTAACACGCTGTGGGCCCAGCTGTGTTTGTGGTTTGCTGCCAATCTGGAGTTTGGGTGCTGGCAAATTCGATGTGCTCCTCATCCTGTGGTTACACGTGACAGCGGAGGATCCTGTGGGCAGCACTGGGAAGATGATTACTTAAGGTGAAACTAAGATTAGGAGGTGTTTCCACAAAATAGTCCTGCTCAGCCAGGAGAGATGGGATCACCTGGGACAGTCCATGGTCCTTTGAGTGTTAAAGCAAGGGTTTTCTGGCAGTGGTTGATCAGCCTCACTGTTCACTCCCTTCCAGTGTTTCCTAACTTGGATCTTAAACTCCAGACACTGGAAATTTTAATTACACACTCATCTGCTCTAATGCATCATCAACCATCCCAATCAACCTTAAAACCCCCAAGATTTGGGGGTTGCTGGCAGCTGAACCTCCTCAGATGGGAGATGGCAGTGGAAAGTGCCTCAGAGTTACTTGAAAAATAAATCTAAGATGTACCCCAGCAGTGTTGATTCGAAATGACTGATGCTGGTTGCAGTTCCAGAGACCCAGGACATAAGATCTCAATAGCCTTGGGATCCCTCCAGCATTGCTGGGTGGCTGGTTCAGCAGAAATATTGAAAAAATTGTGTTTGGTTATGTGGGAGAACCTTGGCATGAGAACCCAACCCCTGGCCATCCTCAGCCTTGGCAGAGGCTGTTCCCAACAGGGCTCTGGGGCAGAGCAACGATCCTGTGGGAAAGACTCTCTGAAGACCTGGAGGCCAAGGGAAATCATGGAGCAGAGTGCGTGTAATAGGTGAAAAAAAATCTTTAGAGAAGCAACAGGAAAAATAAAAAAGAAGGAGAGCAGCCCACTAAAAACAGGCTCGGTAGCACTGCAAAATCTTGGGGTTGTTGATATTATTTTTCCTGGAGTGATCTCGGAGCCATGGGACAAATCCAAGCCTTCCTGCTGGGGGGTGACCCTATGCTGCCCTTCCCTACCCTCCTGCTGGTGAGGACTTTCTATCAGCACCGGTGCCCCAGGGCTGCTGGAATCAGAGAGGCCAAAAAAGTTACTTCAGCATGATGGATGGATGGATGGATGGATGGATGGATGGATGGATGCATGGATGGATGGATGGATGGATAATGGATGATGGATGGCTGGATGATATGGATGATGAATGGATGGATGGATGGATGGATGGATGGATGGATGGATGGATGGATGATGGATGTGGGATGGATGGATGGATGATGGATGATGGATGATGGATGGCTGGATGATATGGATGATGAATGGATGGATGGATGAATGGATGGATGGATAATGGATGATGGATGGATGGATGGATGGATGGATGGATGGATGGATGGATGGATGATGGATGTGGGATGGATGGATGGATGATGGATGGATGGATGGATGGATGGATGATGGATGGATGGATGGATGGATGGATGGATGGATGATGGATGGATGATATGGATGATGGATGGATGGATGGATGGATGATGGATGATGGATGGATGGATGGATGGATGATGGATGGATGGATGGATGGATGATGGATGGATGATATGGATGATGGATGGATGGATGGATGGATGGATGATGGATGGATGGATGGATGGATGATGGATGGATGGATGATATGGATGATGGATGGATGGGGGATGGATGGATGGATAGATGATGGATGTGGAATGGATGGATGGATGATGGATGGATGGATGGATGGATGGATGGATGGATGATGGATGGACGGATGGATGGACGGATGGATGGATGGATGGATGGGTGGATGATGGATGGATGGATAGATGGATGGATGGAGGGATGGATGGATGGATGGATGGATGGGAGGGCCGTGGTCAGCAGAGGCTTCCAAGGACATCTCCAAAGGCATCCCAGCCCCATGGGTTTAATTCCAGCTGGGTGATGATATGGGAAGCTCTGTGGGCACAGGGATGGCACCTGTCCCTTCTGTGCCACTTCCCTCCAGGACTCAGGACTCTTTTTAAGGTGTGAGATGATAAAAATGTTATTTTTATCAGACAGGGATCTTGAGGCATCAGCTGAAGTCACCTGAGACACAGCAGAGGCAGGGAGAGTCTGAAATTGTGGGGCCACAGCAGGGGCAGCAGAGATGTCCCTGTGTCTCTCTTATGGCTGTTGGTGGCTCAGGGGACAGTGTTTGTGGCTCTGCCACAAGCGGGGAGGGAGGAGGAAGGTCCCTTCTCCTACAGGAGATGGTATCTCCCCTTCCAGAGAGAGGTGACAGGATGGAGGAAAATCCTCTTTTTTTACACATTCAGAGAAAAGATGAAGTCAGGAGGGACAAAATCCCTTCCTCTCCTTCATCTGGAATCTTCTCTCACCAAAGTGGGACAGTGTGTCTTCTTTAGCCACAGGGAACAGATCCTGGGGCTTCTTTAGCCACAGGGACATGTCCCATTGCTTCTTTAGCCACAAGGAGCAGATCCTGGGGCTTCTTTAGCCACAGGGACAGGTCCCATGGTTTCTTTAGCCACATGGAGCAGATCCTGGGGCTTCTTTAGCCACAGGGACAGGTCCCGTGGCCTCTTGATAGGAGGAGACAAAGCAGAGAAACCTGAGATGAGCCTCAGCTGTGCCAGGGTGCAGCTGCTGCTTGAGATGTGACCTTCTCGAGGAGCAGCTTCTGGACTTGTGGCTCATCTACAGAGTGGAAAATGTTTGTGGGAGAGATGCTGTGGGAAGCCTCGTGACCCTCCTTGGAGCTCCACAGAGCAGCTGGGGTGCTCTTTTCTGTCTCGGAGACAAAAGACTCCCCAGATTTTCCTTGGCAGATCCAGCTCCCAGCAGCTGGTGGATCCAGGTGTCTCCTGGAGGTGGGATGATGTCCCAGGAATCTCAGTGAAATTTAGGAAAAACAGAACCCCCTCTGGACAAAAGCATTAATGGAATTTCATGGATAGTAACCTCCTTTCTTTACCTTCCTTTCCTCCCCAGTGTTCCAAAGAAATTTCCAGCTCCATTCTAGACTTTAAAAAAGAAAAGGAGAAAGAATCTCATCTCCTGTAAATTCTGGATGTCTGCAGTCTCCACGAGCAGGACTGAACCCATCCTTATCCAAATTTCTGGGATGTTTCCCCCTCCGCAGGTTCCAGGGACTCTTTGCTTTCATCCGACACTGCCCTCTCATGGAACAGCTCGGCTCTGCCGTGCCCGAGTTCCCCTCGGAAGGGCAGCGGAGATGGGGGGGATTCACCCTCTCTTGGGCTCTGGGGAGGTGGTTTTGGAGTGGAGGGTCCTTGAGCAGGTGCCACCAAGGGAGGTGGCCCCAACACCCGTGTTTCCATGCCTTTGCCACAATTGCTTCAGCTGTTTTTTGTCCTGGGAACAAGGACACCAGGACAAAGATGCGACAGTCCACTGGGACTGCCAAGGGCTGATACCAGGTGAGAATCACCTGAAAGATGGAAAAAATTGAGAAGGAAGGGCCATATCCTGGAAAACAGAGGGGAAGGCTACCAGAGGGGTTGATCATTTGCCAGGCTGGAAGTTCCTGGGCACTGCAAACATGTTGGCTCCCCTTTTCCAAGAGAAATATTCCTGTGCCAGGAGATCGCTGAGCACAGAGGTGGCCAGACACAGCAGGGAAGAGGATGGGATGTGACACCTGAGCAGGACATGGGGCTGGAGACACCATAAGGTCCCTTCCCATCGGAATTATCCCCCATTCCCAAGAACTGTGCCCACAGTCCCTGCACTGCAAGCCTGTCATCAGCCTCACAGAGTTGGTGGTGTGACAGCTTTTGGGGGGCTGAAACTCTTGTGATATTTGGGAAAGTTTGAGGCTTTGCTGGGGCCCAACTGCAGCCAGATGGACACTTGGACACTCATGGGACAGTGAAGAACAGTGAGTGAAAGAATTTGGTTTGCAGGTTCCAGCTGATGAAGAATTGGTTCTTGTGCAGGCTCCTTCCTCTTGCTAAGGCAGGACAGAGGAGACCTGGCAGAAAAAGCTGTAAAGGCAAATGGACTTACTTGAGAAGATGTGAAGCTTTCTAGTCTTACAATCATTAAATGAAATAAAACCTGAAGAATCTATAATATCTTTGATTCCTGTGCTTTGGAAAACAAAATAAATTCCCTCATAAGTGTTAATTAATTTTTAAAAAATTAACACTTTAACTGTTTAGATCATTTAGTTTCTCTACACATGGACAAAAAGTTGAATATATGAGTATATTCCTACAATAAAGTTAGTCACAAAGGTATAAATTATAAATATATGTATGAATTATAAATATAAATTATATGGCAGAAGAAAGGGGAGAAATGAAAGACTCTTTCACCCAGGGCTGGTCAGGAGTTTTTCTTTCAATGGGAAGCGTTCAAGAAGCTCTGGGAACTCATGGGGCTGAGGCAGAGGAGCCCTGCTCTCCCAGACAAGGGCTCCAAGGGCTGTCAGCTCTCAGCTGTGCGGGTTGTAGGAGAGCAATTTCAGCTGCTCTGAGGACAGGATGGATTCCAGGCTCTCTCACGCTGGGGTCAGAGTTTTCATTGATGTAATGGGAAAACTTTTCCCCTTTTTGATGCCTCCTGAATCATTCCATCACAGACACACAGAAATGAGGGATGGAAAGCACCTCACGAGGTCACAAGGCTCTGCCTGTGCTAATCAAGACCACAGAGCAAGGCGGATCCAGGACATTCCTGTCATGTTTCATGCACTGGCCACGAGTCCTGAGCCTGCAGCCCAACAACATCATTCATTTAGGCACTGCCCAAAGTGCCTTCACCTCCCATGTGAGTCTTCATTTCCAGAGAATTATTAACATTTCTGTCATGAAGAGCTGTTTCCCTTTTCTAATTTCGGAGCACCTGGTGCCAAGGCAGTGGAGCTCTCCTGGACTGCCAGGTGCTGTCCCTGCCCTGTCACCCCTGTCCCTGTCCCAAGCATTCCCCTTCTGCTCAGAGGCTAGGAGGGGTTGGAGCTGTTCACACTCTGCCCACACCTCACTCTGCCACTCCTGGACATCCCGGTTCCCATCAGCTCTGCTGGACCACAGATATCTCTCCCTCAGAGAAATCCTCCCTCATGTCCTGTTCTCCAGCACAGATTGTGTTTGGGCAGATATTTATTCTTATCAATGCTCTACAAACCTCTCTGCCCAGCCTGAGCACCATCCTTGCCCCTTTTCCCTCCAACCACTTGTTCCAGGGCCAACGTGGTGAGTCTGGCACCAACCAATGACCTTGAAGTGAGCAAAATCTCCTTTTGGGTTTGGACTAGCCCTGGGCCTCTGCAGAAAAGAGTCTCAGCCAGGGGTTTGGCAGGACCCGGCCTTGGGAACAGCTGAGTGGCTCAATGAGGTAATTCCACCCAGGAGCTCAAAGGTGAGGCCATAAAGGAAACCTTTGGCTGAGCCCAGAGGACTCAAGAGCCAAATCCTCCAGGGTCACAGAGAGACAGGAGCTGCTCAGTGCAGCTGTAAACCTCTTCTGGAAAGGACGTTCAAAGAAAGCATCTGGAATATCAAAGGCGGGGCCATAAAGGCCGAACTCTGTCCCCTGTCCCAGCCTTGGCTGCGTGCAGAGAGAGGGAACACCCAGGGTGAGAGATGTCAAGGAGAGAATAAATTAATTAATATTTACTCACTATCTGTGCCCCCAGAGGAGCCCTGTCTGTCAGAGGACAGCTCTGTGCACACTTAGGGATGTCCTGAATTCCTGGTGTGTCCTCCACAGGGAGCTTCACCCTGCTCACCCTGTCCCATCCCTGCTCCAAGCTTGTTCCCTCTGCATTCTGGGGGAGAACCTGGGATTCTGCTGCAGGGCTGTCCCACCCTGTGCTGCCCCTGCTGTGAGGAGCAGGCACAAGACCAGGTGTTTCACTGAGCACCTCGAGTGATGCAACACCCACCGGGCAGGGCTGTGTCCTGTGCTCCTCAGAATGCTCTGAGCAGCTCTCAGCACCATTTTGGATGCCACACGTGTGAGTGAGGGACTAAAAATACCCAACTATTCAAATGTGAGATCGTGTCAGATGGCACCTCCAAATGGCATCCAAAAATCCAAAGCCAACAGTGCTGAAGGAGACGGATTTGCCATCAGGAGAGAAGGGACTGAAGTCTGCTGCCTCAACTCCCACAGAGCCCAGGAAAGGCAAAAAACACTTGAAAATACCTTTCCAAAGAGAGCCTGACTGTAGAAGCAGCTCCTTGTTTTCCAAGGCTTCTCCTGAAGCACAGACACGCTGAATGTTGTTTTTGAGATGCAAATTGCATTTAGCTTCCAGAGTAATTTAAATACTGCTGAAGAAAACATATACAAAATGTTGTTTTTAAGGATGTCACAAATAAGCATTTTCACCACCTGGACATGAGATTGAACATGTTTGAACATGGAACTTTCGCACAAGCAGGTGCTGATCCTCCCTGGGACAGGGACAGCACCAGGGAATGGCTGGAGCTGGGCCAGGGCAGGTCAGGCTGGAGCTCAGGGAAAGGTTCTTCCCCCAGAGGGTGCTGGGCACTGCCCAGGCTCCCCAGGGAATGGGCACGGCCCCGAGGCTGCCAGAGCTCCTGAAAGGCAGGATCCCATGGAAAGGAAGGATCCCATGGAAAGGCAGGATCCCACTGAAGTTCAGGACCCCACACTGGATCAAACCCCTCCTGAGCAGCCACAGAGCTCTGGCAGACACCCAGTGGTGCTTAAAGTCAGCAGGAACCTTTTCCCATCTGCCTGTTTGATGGGAATAAGGAATAAAGGTTAAAAGTATGAAATTTTATCAAGCAAATGGCTCAGACTCTGAGGATTCAGCACAGAAATTCTCTGCCTTGGATCCCCCTGTGCCTGTCAGCAGGCACTGCTCACAGAATATTGGTAAAGTGCCTCTGCTAGGGAACACAGCCCCCCACACTGCTCAGAGCAATCCAAGCCAATTCCTGACCCGGGGACTTGTGCTTGGTAACAACTTTTTCACCTGTTCCATTTGCTGGGACAAAGCTTTCCCCATGCCACGCTGCCAGGGTGTCTTCCTGTGAGTGCCCCCAGTGAAGGCAGGGGCAGTGCTGGACATGGCACCAGGGTGACACCTGCAGAGCCCAGCACATCCTTGTCTAGGAACACCTGGAACAACCCTCAGTGATGGGAAACTGCAGCTAGTGTGGATTCCTGACTTCCCATGGGTGCCACAGGGCATTTGGGTGCCTCAGAGCTGTATCCAGGGACCTGCTCTGAAGTCAAGATGCCCAGACCTCACATTTGGGGACATTTGAGATGTTGGCAATGGAGGTGTCACCATCCCATGGGACAGGGACAGCCTGCCTGGGGTTTCTGTGTGCCCTGCATACACCCACAGTGAGGAAGAGGAGCAGGAATGTGGGGAACACCCCGTGGGGTGGCTTCACCCAGCAGGAGGGGCTGAGCTCCCGTTCCTCAGCAGATAAGATTGTGCTCCTTGGCACCACCGCGGTGGCTGCTCTGCCCAGCGTTCCCACCCTGATAACAGCCTGTGCCCTTTGGCACTCTCCTTCCCTTCATTTTCACTGAAAAAAGGCATTGTTGTTGTTCCTTCCTCATCCCAGGAGGGTGCTGAGGGCTCTGTTCTGCTGAGGGCTCTGCTTTGCTGAGGGCCCTGCTGGCCTGAGCCCCAGTGCCCTGAGCTCTGCTGGTGCCCAGAGCAGACCAAGATCTCCATCTGTGTGCCCTGATGGGCTCCCAGTCCCAGGAGCTCTGCTTGTTCAACCCTTTCCTCACCATCAGGGAGAAGTGGAGCTCAGTTCTGTGTGCAAAAAATGGCACTGGGCATGAAACATTACATTATTTCACTGGTAAATACTGCGCAAAGTATTTCAATAATTCATGTCTGCCGTACCAGGCTGGGTGCACCAGCACTCATCCATGGAATCCCAGAATCCCAGACTGGTTTGGGTTGGAAGGGACCTTAAAGATCATTCAATGCCACCCCTGCCATGGCAGGGACACCTCCCACAGTCCCAGCGTGCTCCAAGCCCCATCCAGCCTGGCCTTGGGCACTTCCAGGGATCCAGGGGCAGCCACAGCTGCTCTGTGTCCCCCTGCTCTGTTCCCTGTAGGTCCAACGTGTTCCACCCTTCCTGGAGAGAAATATCTCAGCCACTGATGGACAAGGCACATTTTTAAAACCTCAGCAGCATTTAGATACCAACTGAAGGCAGAATTCCCTTTGAGGCTTCAGAGCCAAGGATATTTGAAAACACCTTGGAGGTTGCTCTGTTTGGTGCCACTGAGGTCTCCCAGTTGTGGACTTGGTACAAGAGCCAGTGGCTCATCTCCAATGTTTGAAATTACTCCTGCAAAGGAACCCACAGTCTGACAGTGCCCCAGATATGCTCTGGGGTTTCTCTTCAGAGGGTTCTGTGAAACACCAGTGAACTGGCAGCAGTCCACTCTTGTGGATGTCAGGATGGCCCATCCCTGGCAGTGCCCAAGGCCAGGCTGGACACTGGGGCTTGGAGCACCTGGGACAGTGGGAGGTGTCCCTGCCATGGCAGGGGTGGGATGGGATGGGCTTTGAGCTCCCTTCCAACCCAAACCTATTGTAAACGCAGGTGAACCCAGTGGGAAGAAATTATGATGTCTGACTCCAGTTCAGAAGGCTGAATGATTTCTTCATTATAACTATACTATAATACATATATAATACCAATTAAAGGAGATACTAAAACTACAAACCTACTTTCTCTAACCACCAAATCTAACTCACCCCAACTCATGACCCCCTTCGCAAAAGTCCAGACACATGTGGATTAGATTGGCCACCAGGCTCAAACAATCCTCACCAGAATCCAATCAAGCAATCACCCTAGGTAAACAATTCTCCAAAAACATTCCACATGGGAAAAACAAGGAGCAGAAATAGAATTTTTTTTTCTTTTTCTTTCCTCTGTGCTGCTCTATGAAAAATCCTGAAAGAAAAATAAATGTGCTTGCCACACAAACCAGCCTGGGATTCTGGGATCCCAGGGAAAGCTCTCATTGCCATTAAACCACATCCTGTATCCAGAACTTTCCATGGCCATGCCAAGGCCTGGCTGTGGCTGATGGGAACAGACCCATTTCCTACTGGCCATGATCTGGGCATGGGGAGCTGTGGTGAGCCTCCTTTGTTTCCACTGGGCTCTCAGATAAGTAATCTCTCCTGAGACCTGATAAATACGATTTAAAATGAGGGAAGGAGTTGAAAATCTTTTTTCTCACTGCAAAGTTCAAAGGCTTTGCGTGGTACCTCAAAGGTGCTGCTCAGTTTGCTTTGAACCCAGAATAGGAACCAAGAATGATCCCATGTTGATTACCTTGAGACTTTGTGTCTCCATCCACTGGCTCTGAGTGCCTGGAGTACTGAACTGACTTTAAATGAGCAAACTGAGGTTGTAGGAGCAACATTCTGCAAGAATTTGGGGCTCGAGGTCACCTTATTCTGCACCGTGATTTGATGTCACTGTCAGGATTATGGATCCACACTGTCAGGATTATGCATCATCCTTAGAGGAAAAGAGTCATTCTAAAATGAAGCCTCAAAATTATCACTGACAAAAAATGGTCAAATGGGCAAAATTCCACCCAGAGCAGCTGTGGCTGCCCCTGGATCCCTGGCAGTGCCCAAGGCCAGGCTGGACAGGGCTTGGAGCAGCCTGGGACAGTGGGAGGTGTCCCTGCCATGGCAGGGGTGGCACTGGATGGGATTAAAGGTCCCTTCCCACCCAAACCATACCATGATTCTATGAATAGAACCTGACTTCCCAGAAATTATTTCCTCTGAGATATCTTTGCCTCCCCTAGAAACATTGGCAACATTAAATCTAAATTCACATATATATTTTTCCTGCATTTACTGGGTTATTTTCACAGTCAGGAGCTGAAAGGGGGAACAAGGGAATATGATTTTTGAAGAAAAATGCTTGAAGATTTGTTTTCACACCTTCCTGGGCTGAGAAGAAGAGGTGACACTGTTCATGTCCCCCAAAATAGATCTGTCCTTGTGGCTCAGATGAGGGGCCCAGGGCTCTGTCTCTCAGTTAAGACTGAAAGAAGACCTTTCTCACTCCTCCAAAGGCAGCATTTCCATCCTCTCCAGCATTCCCTCCACCTTCCTCTGCCTCAGAGTCAATCTCTCTGTGCTCAGCCTGCTGCCACTTAGGGGACAGTGTCCTGCCAGGCCAATTCCTCCCGTTCTGGCAGCATTTCTGCTCTTTTTGGAACTCCAGGCCTCAAAGGCCATCTCTTCACTCCACTAATGAGTCTCTCCTTCTCTCTGGCTCTGTTTTGTTGGCCTTGTGCCGTGCACAGAAAATCACTCACTGTGCTTGTGCTGCCCAGACCTCCCTGAGATAACCCATCACCTTCTGCTGCCCAGACACAGAACACCCAACGTTATGAGTGCCAAAAATGTCCCAAACGCCCCCTGAGACAGCACTGAAAGGAGCCCAGCGCTGGCCTGTCAGAATCCCTCTCTTTTCCAGGCTTGCTGGCAGAAGAAGCAGTCCCGGGAGGCCCCTGGTGTCCCCAGGTGTCCCCAGGGAGCTCATCAGCTCCTGCCTGAGCTGATGGGGGTGTCAGCCCTCCAACAGCACCGTGTCCCCTGTCCCCTCCCTGCTGCAGCCCTTGGGACACGCAGGGACCGCAGCAGGAGTGTCTGGGATGGGGTGCAGAGGAATTCAGGGGTGTAGCAATGGATGGAGCAACTCACACTGCAGTGTGCTCCAGCCATTCCACTCATTAATTATTTGTAATTTGTAATTTGTGTGAATTTGTACAAAACTTCGTAATTTGTAAGAATTTTCTTGGGGCCCTCTGGAATTCATCAAGGTTCCTTAAGACATAAACCATGCTAAAATAATAAAGAAGAAGCTAAGAAACTGAATTCCAAAACCACAAGAAAGAGATAACAGAGCTGTGAGCCACCTGGGCTGTAACCAATCACATATTTTGAGAAGTGCATGAAAAACACGTGGACAAGAAAAGGCACCAATAAGAAATGTGTGGTCAGCGTGTGCAGTAGAGTTAGAATGTATAAATTCTATGCTATAATATAATATATTGTATTATAACATTTAATACATTATATATTTATAATTTATACATGGATGTATGTATATATATAAAAATATATACACATATGTACATATATACAAACTGATTATATTATATTATATTATATTAATATATTACATTATATTATATTATAAATATATCAACACATTAATATAGTTATATTTTATATATTTATATAAAATATATTTATATATTTTTATATATTTATATTTTATATATAAATATATATACATGTATGCATTTATACATATAACATATTATATTATTACATATTATGCATATACATAAATATGCATATATACATATATATGTGTAATATGTTATAAGAGAATATGTTATAATTATATGTTATAATGTAAACAATAAACGGCTTCCAATCATATAGGTCAGTTGTCCAGGAGTCCTGAATTCCCAGGCAGGGGAAGGCTGGCTGTGGTATGGCAGGGAGGAGCCAGCCCTGACATGGTTCCTCCTCCTCTGGTGAGGAGGCAGATTTTGGGTCCCTGAGACAGGAATTGGCCTCAATGGCCAAGACCAACCTCACCTGGGGTGCCACCCACACCGGAGGGTCCAGCCCAGCCCAGCCCTGTGTGGCCATGGGGGACCCTCATGGGTCACTTTTTGTGGAGTCTTTTCTTCTTTCTTCTGTCAGGGTCAGGGTTAAATCATGAGTCGGTATTTCATGTTGGGACTCAGGTTTTGTTAGTTCTTATCTCTGTCAGTCTCACAAACCCTGAGTTCTACAGCCCTTCACTCTAACACACTGAAAATGGAGCCCCATCTCTCTCTCTAAAAGGCCTCTTAAGAATCAACAGTCCAATTAAGAAATGACACCTAAATTATTTTCACTTTTAACTCAATAACCAACCACCCATGCCCCACAGTGCGGGCTTTTTATCCAATTACACAAAACCACACCAACCCAAGGAGAAGAAGGTGAAGAAGAAGAAGGTGAAGAAGGAGAAGGTGAAGAAGGAGAAGGTGAAGAAGGAGAAGGAGGAGAAGGAGAAGGAGAAGGAGAAGGAGAAGGAGAAGGAGAAGGAGAAGGAGAAGGAGAAGGAGAAGGAGAAGGAGAAGGAGAAGGAGAAGGAGAAGGAGAAGGAGAAGGAGAAGGAGAAGGAGAAGGAGAAGGAGAAGGAGAAGGTGAAGAAAGAGAAGGAGGAGAAGGAGAAGGAGAAGGAGAAGGAGAAGGAGAAGGAGAAGGAGAAGGAGAAGGAGAAGGAGAAGGAGAAGGAGAAGGAGAAGGAGAAGAGAAGGAGAAGGAGAAGGAGAAGGAGAAGGAGAAGGAGAAGGAGAAGGAGAAGGAGAAGGAGAAGGAGAAGGAGAAGGAGAAGGAGAAGGAGAAGGAGAAGGAGAAGGAGAAGGAGAAGGAGAAGGAGAAGGAGAAGGAGAAGGAGAAGAAGAAGAAGGAGGAGAAGAAGAAGAAAGAAGAAGAAGAAAGAAGAAGAAGAAGAAGAAGAAGAAGAAGGCAGCCCAGCCTCCACCCCAAAACCTCCATCTTGCCCCTTATATATTACTGTGTTCTAAACCCTTAAACTCTCAGTTTTCCACCCTGTGATATCACACACTTCCATTCAAACTCCATATCCACAATCCCAGTTCTGCCATTCCATTTTGGAAGCCTTCTCCACAGCCTAAGGCCAATGCAGTGTTCTCCTGGGGGTCAGTGCCTGGCAGCACAGAAAGTCTCAAATTCTCACTTGCCAGGGTTCCAACAACTTTTGGACACCCCCACCCGAGGGCTCAGCCCAGCCCAGCCCCAGGTGGCCATGAGTGACCTCTCGGGTCACTTTTGGGCATTCTGGCAGTGCTGAGGCCCCAGCCTGGGCTTAGCCAGGACAGGATCAGCCCATCCCAACCCATAAACAGCTCTGCTATCTCCTGCTCCATCCTCTTTTGTTGTCAATTAAGCAAATTTGCTTTTAAAAACCCACACTGCATTTAAAAACTAAAAAATATTCTGAGGAGGCAGAAAAACAGTTTTTCTGGCCTCATCTGTCTCATGTTATTTTGAATCTAATGAGGTTTACAGATGGATCTTCCTGTGACAGATGAAACTAAAGTGACTGAGAAAGCAGGGCCAAAACACACGAGGAGCAAATTTTGTCAGGCATTTCCAAAATCATGTCTGTGTTTTCATTGGGTACCTGTTATCTTTGCTTAGGACAGGGGACACATGAAATGTGATTTATAAGGGGCACTTTGACAGTGTCCCCCAGTAAAACTTGAAGACAGGAGAGAGTTTTTTAAGCTCTTTAGGACTTGAGTTTGCTGTTTCTCCATTTATAAACGCAGCACAGAGCTGCCCCCACTCCCACTGAGGATTTGCTGGGTTCTTTTGCTCCCCCCAGGGTTTGTTGGTTGCTGTCAGTGCTCAGATATAACCCTGAGAACTTCCTACCTGCCTCTGCTCTCTGAAAGTTAAGGATGCATCTACTGCAACTGCAAGGGAGCAGAAACATCAACCCCAGAGCTGTTAAGGTTGGAAAAGACCTTAAGGTCAACAAGTCCAACCACCAGCACAGCACCACCACTGTGGTCACTGTGTCCTCAAGTACCACATCCACAGGTTTTTTGAGCACTCCCAGGGATGGTGACTCCACACTGCCCTGGAAAGCCCATCTCAATGTTTTACAGCCCTTTCCATGAAGCAATTGTTCGTAATATCCAAACTGAGCCTCCCATGGCACAACTTGAGGCCGTTTCCTCAATCTGTGACTAAACATCAATTTTTCACCTAGCCCAGAGCTCTGAGTGCCACGTCCAGGAATTCCTTGGACACCTCCAGGGATGGGGACTCCAAACCTCCCTGGGCAGCCCCTGCCAAGGCCTGAGCACTCTTTCCATGGATAAATTTTCTCCCAGTATGCAAGAATGAGATTTTAAGGACTTTCAGGGCTCCTTTTCTGTTGTTGGGGTGAGGGGTTTGGAGCTGTTGGGGAACAGGAAATGTTCTCTGCCAGACGGGGCTGGGTAGGGACACCTCTGCTGCTGGGGGTTGGATTGGATGGATATTCCCTTCTGGGAAAAGCCTTTGGGATTCTGGTGTTCAGCATCCCAGAAATGAGGTGGGAAAAGAGCTCAAATGACATCGAGTCTGAGCTGATCCCCACTTTGTCCCCAGCCCAGAGCTCTGAGTGCCACATCCAGGAATTCCTTGGGCACCTCTAGGGATGGGCACTCAAAACCCCCCTGGGCAGCCCCTGCCAAGGCCTGAGCACCCTTTCCATGGGGAAATTCCTGCTGATTCCACCCTGAGCCTGCCCTGGCCCAGCCTGAGGCCGTTCCCTCTCCTCCTGTCCCTGTTCCCTGGAGCAGAGCCCAACCCCTCCGGCTGTCCCCTCCTGTCAGGAGCTGTGCAGAGCCACAAGGTCCCCCCTGAGCCTCCTTTTCTCCAGGCTGATCCTTGCAGAGCTCAGCTTGGGGCTGGAGCTGCTGGCAGAGCAGGAGTTGGAGGGAACAATCTGTTCCATCTGCATCTGTCGGAGCAGAGCACTTTGATCATCACTTGTGGTTATTGGGAATGGCCTGGCTCTTCCTTCTGAGCTCTGCAGCCAAATAATTCACCCTGCTGCAATATTGACTGGCACTCACTCCTCCGTCCTGATTTCTAGGAAATCATTTGTTATTCATAATGACTTGATGATTATTGGGAGTGAGATGATGTTCTCTGGAGAAAGGTGCCAGATTTCAACACTGCCAGAAATGTTCTCCTTCCTGCTGGGATTTGGATGTCAAATTGTCAGAAATCCTGTTTCACTCCAAGGTATGAGAGGCAGATCTTCTTACCCACATGTTCAGAGGGACCCTTGTCCCAGTAACTGGATCACACCAGAGCTCAGCTCCAGAGCAGTCAAACACCCAGATGAAAGTTGGAATAATTTTAGCAGCAGAGATTTGGCTTTGACGTTGATAAAAGCTAAAGGTTGCTGTTAAGCAGAGTTATCTGACTCAGAAAGCAGCAAGGAACCCACACTGTGGATGTGGAACAAGTCTCCCTTGTTCCTCTCTGCCTTAATCCCCTTTTAATGGGAACTAAACCAAAAAAAGTAAGATTTTTTTTATTATTATTTTTGGGGAGGGGGTGATATTTTTCCTGTGATAAATGGGCAGAAAAAACTTGTCAGCTCTTGGACACCCAGGCTTCTTTCACGTCTGCTTCCGTGTCTGAAAGTTTGTCTGAATTTTCTCCTGCTGCTTTTGGTCTAATTGAAGATTTTATCTGTCCTGACAAACCTCGCCTATCTTGTACTCTTTCGCCTCCTTATCTGTAGAACAACTTGCATTTAACAAGAACAAGAAACACGGGCATCCATACCTGGCATTCCTAAGAATAATAATGGCACTTTCTAGACAAATACATTTTTGGATAAAGGGCTTTGCTTGGCCAAAGTCTGGTTCTCTAGACAAGACCAGCAAACCTTCTGTGGTGGCTTTGTGAAAACATCATTAATCAGCAGAGATTAGCAGTCAGCAAATTCCTTGTTCAGATAGAAACTCTGGGCTGTGAATGTGCCCATTCAGGGCTGGGGGGCTCAGCTCATGGCAGGGCTGTGCCTCAGCACCTCCTCCTGCATCTTTCTAGAGCTCAGCAGCTGCTCAGAAGCAGGATTTGAACCCAAATTAGAGCCCATGTAAAATCCTTATTTAACTCCATAATGTGTAACAGGCTCAGCTGGGATTGCTTTGTTCGTCTGGGCTCTTTTTTCAAGTATCATCCTCTTTAAAATCCATTTAAATCCATTTCCAACAAAGCCCCTCTGGCTGAGGAGGTGCTGGGGGACAGGGCAGGGCTCTGCTCACCCCCTGGACTGGGTGAGGTCTCAGGGGTGACAGAAACTCCCAGGCAGGTTGGGTTTGGGACCCAGGTTCATCCCCAGCAGGGTGGAGGGGACCTGGCTTTGGGTCAGCCTGGTCTGGGTGGCACAAATGAGCTCTGCCAGCCTGGAAACTGCCCTGGGAGCTGGCCAGGGGGCCCTCCAAGCTGCATGCTCATTTCTTCATGGAAAGGGCTGTCCAGCATTGGAACAGGCTGTTCAGGGCAGAGGGCAGTCCCCAGCCCTGGAGGGGTTTAAAAACCAGGTGGATGTGTCACCTGGGGACATGGGTCAATGGTGGCAACTGGGGACATGGGTCAGTGGAGGCACCTGGGGATGTGAATCACTGGTGGCACTGGGGGCATAGGTCAGTGGTGGCACTGGCGATGTGGGTCACTGGTGGCACCTAGGGACGTGGGTCGGTGGTGGCACTGGGGATGTGGGTCACTGGTGGCATCTGGGGACGTGGGTCAGTGGTGGCACTGGGGATGTGGGTCACTGGTGGCACCTGGGGATGTGGGTCGGTGGTGGCACTGGGGATGTGGGTCACTGGTGGCATCTGGGGACGTGGGTCGGTGGTGGCACTGGGGATGTGGGTCACTGGTGGCATCTGGGGACGTGGGTCAGTGGTGGCACTGGGGATGTGGGTCAGTCATGGCACCTGGGGATGTGGGTCGGTGGTGGCACTGGGGATGTGGGTCACTGGTGGCATCTGGGGATGTGGGTCAGTGGTGGCACTGGGGATGTGGGTCACTGGTGGCATCTGGGGATGTGGGTCAGTGGTGGCACTGGGGATGTGGGTCACTGGTGGCACCTGGGGACGTGGGTCAATGGTGGAACTTGGGGACATGGGTCAGTGGTGGCACTGGGGGATGTGGGTCAGTGGTGGCACTGGGGGATGTGGGTCAATGGTGGCACCTGGGGATGTGAGTTAGTGGTGGCACTTGGGTCAGTGGTGGTCTTGGCAGTGCTGGAGGAATGGTTGGACCCGACGATCCTAAAGGTCATTTCTAGGATTCTGGGATTGTTGTCTCCAGAAGGGGAACCCAAAATCTTGACTCATTCAGCAGAACAAACACCCAAATTTTGTGAAAATAGACCAGGGGGCAGAAGATCAGGAAGGTTTGCAAAGTGATTAAATTTGAGGACTGCAGTGAGGCAAGATGAGCATCACAAACACCTCTGAGATTCCAAGGAGGTTTCCTTCCCTCAGGTGGGGAAGAGGTGGGGCAGGAGGTGAGGGACCCACCTGAGCCAGAGCTCAACTGGTTCCTGCAAAGGATCCTGGAAGGAAAGGACCCAGAGGAGCTGAGCAGGTCGTGGAGCCTGGAGACCTCACGGGAGAAGGGACAATGTCCACGTGGAGTGGTGATTTGCACTCCAGGTTGAAGCTGTGGTGGTGTCTCTGTGCAAATCAGGGTGGTGAGAAATGGGGCACTGAAAGGGTGGCCAGGACTGGCACAGGCTGCCAGGGCAATGCTGGGGTCACCAGCCCTGGAAGTGTTCAAAAAAACATGTGAAGCTGGCACTTTGTGGTCTGGTTCAGCTGGGATTCAGTCAAACATTGGATCTTGGAGTTCTTTTCCAATCTTAATGTCCCTGCAATTTTTTGAAAGCCACATTATTTGGATTTGGACATCCCTGCTTTCCCTTCTGGTCTTTTTAACTCCCCACCATGCAGAATTAAAACATGGAAACAGCAGACCTCAGCTCTCCACACCCCCACAGGTGAGAACTGAAATGCAGAAGAACAGATATTCCTTGCAAGAGATTTCTCTCTTTTTCTGCCCACTGAAGCAGGGATTTAATTCAGCAACACCACCACGGGTGAGAAGAGAAATGAAGAAGTTCCTAACAAGTCGTTTATCCCTTTTCCAACCCACTGAAACAGGGATTTAACCCAGAACACCCCTACAGGTAGCAGAGCACCTGCACTGGAGGTGGATAAACCTCCCCAACACGCCTCTCAGAGCTGTGAGCTGGCTCAGAGATTTCCTTCTCACACCACCCAATCCAGGCAGGAGTGGGAATGTCTCAGGGCCCCAGACTGATGGCAGGAAGGAGGGGGTTTTAGGGAAATTAAATGCTAAATCGATTACACAGGCTTAGCTGCTTTCCTAGGGCTAAACGTCGAAAGAGAAAAAACAAAGTGGTCTTAATGACTTAACTGAGCAAACATAACAAGAAAGTGATGAAATGTGAGGAAGATAAGACAGAATAAATAAAGAGAGTGAACAGGAGCTTGCTGTGCACGAGCAGCTCTGCACCAGGGAGGAACCTATTACTCATCCTGTCACTGGTACAGCAGGGTCTGGGGGCCCATCATGGAACACTGAGGGGTTTGTTCTGCCACTCTGGAGAAGAAAGCCAAAAAAAAAAAAAAAAAAAAAGATTGCACAATCCTGAATAAAAATGTCTGAAAGAAAGTGAACGGGTTCTCTTCTCTTTGCTGTAAAAAGAGCGTTGTGTTGGCTGTTCAAATTAGTTCTCTAACTTCACAAAGAGTGGTAAAGTAATAAAAAAGACCCTTTCAAGAATGTTTTCTGAGGCCCACTGACAGCAGAGCAGTCCATGGAGGAGGAGAGGAGGAGGTTTTTCCTTGGAAACCCAGAGTGGCAGTGGGGGTCAAGGTATGACACTGGTAATTCCTGGATTCCACTCATTGTCACAGGAGTGCTCCCCCTCAGCAGGGACACAGAGATGATGACATCTTTATTCTCTTTATTGCCCACCACAGGAGGATGGAGAAGCCAGGCCAGAGCAAAGTGCTGTGCCTCAGGCCCTGCTGAAGAGCCCAGGGGATTCCAACCCCCTTCCAGGGCTTTGTTTTACAGCTGCTGAGGGACTTGGAGTGTTCTCAGCTCTTCAGCAGAAAATCACCTCTCACTTAGCTCCTGGCAATTCGTGGTTGAAAGTGTCTAAGGCACAGGCACATTCCTGCAGGAACTGAACTCTAAATTGAATATTCCTGCTTATGTGGGTGAGAGAAACCAGCAAGGGCTCTCCACCTGACCAAGCACCTATTTCAGCCTTTTTAACTGTCCTTGGACATTTTGCTGGTTCCTATCCAAGATGAAACTTCAATAAGGCAGAAAAAAGCACAGGGCAAAAAGGAGGAGCTTTTTCAGATCTTCATCCACAGATCTTCATCAGATCTTCATCCACAACAGGGTATGACAGAT
Organism: Anomalospiza imberbis; assembly: GCF_031753505.1. Lineage (NCBI taxonomy): Eukaryota > Metazoa > Chordata > Aves > Passeriformes > Viduidae > Anomalospiza > Anomalospiza imberbis. The sequence goes on from NC_089705.1 coordinate 1,905,572, forward strand.
TCACCAGAGCTCTGCTCTCTCCATGCCATGGGGAAGAATTTCAGCATGACAGGAGTTATGGAAAGATCACTGTGAGGATTTACCCTTCCAAAAGCTCAAAGTAGAGAAGGAAACCAGGTGAAATTCATGTTGAGGAAAACCAGTTCTGCCTTTCCTTGAAGAGTGGACAGCAGGCACAGGTGTCCTTTGGGGAAGGGAGATGATTTCCCCCAAAAGACAAAGACAATCAGAACTGCATTGTTTCATTTTTACCCTTTAAAATCTTTAAATGAGAGGGAGGGAGGAAGGGAGGAAGGTTGGTTCTAAAACCAAAGAAAAAACCCTGTCGGGATTCAGATGAGAAATGGGAAGAAAGGAATGAAGAAGGGGACATAGACAAGTCATGGGAACTTTAGTAACTTGACAACCACTTGCAGTGCCCAGATAAGGGGGCTGTTGATAACAAAGGTTCTGATATGGCCTGAAGATCTTATTGAGACCCCACTACAGACAAAGCTTTCTTCACAGCCTCAGCCCCTGCTGCCAGGCAAGGGAGTCTGGTCTTAAAAAACACATTTTCAAAGCTGCTAAACATTTCTCTGTGTGTCCTTCCCACAGACTGATAAAGAAACTCTTCCCCTGAAGTGACTCCTGCTTTCTGAAGCTTCTGTTGCAGAGACAGGAACATTAAAACCAATGCTGTGATGGCCCCAGGGCCAAACCACAGCCAGCCATGAAGAGCTCCTTGGGAAGATGCTGTGAGCAATCCTGGGAAGCAGAGATGTGCTAAGCCTGGTTTAGGAGCACTGAAAACAACCCAAGGGATGGCTGATCCAAAGTGAGCCCTGTGACGGGGGAAATGAACTTGCATCTGGGCAGATGCTCCTTATTTAATCTGCTGGGGTTCTTAAAGCACTCAGGAAGTGCAGCAGGGCTTGGAGGGATGGGGGTACTGAAATATTCCAGATTTCCTTAAAGTCTTCAGTTGCCCTGCAGAAGTCCTGGATAACCCAGGATGAAGAAGGGAGACACCCCAAGTGTGTGAATTACTGTGAGACAAAAGGAAGAGAAAAAAATCCTGATTCCTTTTTACCCCAAACGTCCTGAGGGACTTCAGGTTTTGTGTCAGACACCCAAACTGTCTCACAGAGGAGTTCTTGCTGTTCTGAGGTCTGATTCCATTTACAGTCCTCGTTCTGCTGGGACTCCTGGGTCACCTCTGCTCCCTTCCTCCCCACAAGGGACAAGGCAGGTGTCCTAGATTGCAAGGCAGGATGTATTCAATTGCCATCTGCTAGAGTGTGGCAGTTATCTTCTCTTAATTGTGCAGTTTTCTTATCACTTCCACAAACCAATCCTCTCCCCCAGGGGAGACATCTGCTGATAACGGCTATTGAATGTCACAGCAGGACTGATAAAAGTTACAGCATCCCATTGTGAGATGCTCCGCCCAGAGGGAGAAGCCAAGCATTCCTACCTGGATATAATCTTGAGTTTCTGGAACACCAGCACGGTTTTCCTGCATTGGATTTCCCAGAGGAACAGCTGCCTCTTCCACTGCAGGAAGACTACACCCTTTCTACAGGATCACTGCTCCAACAGAACCACACCTGACAGTCCAGGAGGACTGCAGCCACAATTCCCAATTGGACTGCTGCCAACACCCTGACCCACAGGGTGTCAGGTTGTATTCTGACTCTGGCAGTGTTGTTTTGGTTCACTGCATTGTTTATTTTATCTTTTTATTTTCTTCCCTAATAAAGAACTGTTATTCCTGCTCCCATATTTTTGCCTGAGAGCCCCTTAATTTCAAATATATAACAATTCAGAGGGAAGGGGTCTACATTTTTTCCATTTCAGGGGAGGCTCCTGCCTTCCTTAGCAGACACCCGTCTTTCCAAACCAAGACAGATTTGCAGGTCAGGAGCTAGGAGAGATTTAACCAACTTCATCGGAGGCTCGAGTTTGCAAACCTTTCCATGGTTTCCTTCAGTGGAGTTATTTATGTGGACAAAATCCTGAGAGAAATGGGTCAGCCTGCTGGCCCAGCTCACCCAGGGCTCTGTCTCTGGAGCAGCAGTGGCGTTGCTATTTCAGGAGAGCACAGAGCTGTTTTCTGCTGCACGCCCCACCCCGTTCACCCTTCAACTGCTGCAGCAGAAACACCTGACAGACATCCCTGCCCTGTCCTTTTAAATATGTGTTCAGGGACTTGCAGCCCAGGAATAAATGTAAAATAAATCTAATTATTTTCTGAACCTGCTAACACTGGCTCCTGCCCAGCCTAGAGTGACAGTGACACCAATTTGATCCCCAGCAGGACAAGAATTGCTGTCTGAGTGAACACCAATCCTCTGCCACTTCCAGACCTCTGGAACCCACAACAAATATTGCTGTGAATCTTCACAGAGCTGAGCCCAGGACTGGAAATCTAAAAAAACCCATCTCCTCTTCACCTGTGTTTGTGCAGTACCACCCAACAGGATGCTCTGGCCTTCCAAAAGGTTGGGAGTTGTTGGTTTTCCCAGGTTTTATAGAGAAGGGGTAACTGAGAGGCATTTGAAAAGGTTTTATTCCATTATCAGTCTCAATGAATAATGAGACACAAGAGATGTAAAACTTAACACCATTCCATCAGAGGATAAATGGACTTTAGCTTTTTGTAATTTTTGTAAAAATCTTTACAAATCCATTTCCTGCAGGAAGTGATGCCATGGGGGATGTTTCTGGGAAAGGAGTGCATTTTTCCATGCACTCATTGGAAATGGTGTTGTTTTGTGGCTACAGTTTGAGATCTCACTTTCTCTGCCGGCATTGATGTCTCACAGTGAGCATCTATATCTGCCTGGCTGTTAGAAACACAGCAGAGAGATCTCCCAGGAAATACAGCTCAGGGAAGTGCAGGATTGCTCCTCAAAAAGTGGATTTTGTCACTAATCAGAGCCAGCAGGGTGCCACACCTGAGTCCTTGTGAGTGGCAGCATAGGAGCAGCAGGGATTAGCCAGGGCTAGGCCGGGCCCACGTGGGAATGCCAAGGCAGCCAGGGACTGCTCTTCTGCTCCTGCTGATGCCTGGAGTGGCTCCCTAGAACAGGGGCTGGACAAGGTTAAGAGAATAAAGTGGGTTTTTATTAAAGGCCTTCAACAGATACACCCTGGGCAGCCAAAGCCTCCCAGAGACTGCAAAATGGTCATGAGTTTTACACACAATTATCAGTTTGGTCTATTTACATATCAGGGGTTATTCTCCAATAACAGCTCCAGGTAATGAAGTTATTTACCCCCAGTTTGCTCCCCCCAGTTCACTTGTGTTTATATTTTTCAGGGCCTGAGGCTGTAGGGTGTCCTTGGATCTCAGGCCTGGAGGAATTGTTTTATCTGACTAAAATGTGAGGACAGAAACTGACACTTTATATGGAGTTTAGAGTTATGCACTAATGCAGTGCAGGATCTGAAAAATATAAAAGCTAAAATCTTAAGGCATCACAGGGACAGCCCAAATAAGCCCCTCTGCTCCTGCCAACCCCGTTGGTCTCTGTGGGTTGGTGCTGTCACCCTGGCCCAAGCCCAGTAGTTTAAGGCAGGCTGATGCCGTCATTAGGATGAGTTAGGATGAGCTGGTTATTTCCTGTGAAATAATCCCAAATCTTGGCTGTATTTACCAAAGTTCCAAACGGAAAGGGACTGCCCCAGGGAGAACTCAGCAGGTCAGGATCATGAGGTGCCTCCTGCTATGCATCAGGGGCAGAGCTGGTGTGTCTGGGACTCTCCTTGGGTGTTTCTGGGATGGAGGAGCTAAGGAGAATCCTTAACTTTGACCTGGCATCAAAGTCCTGCTGAATCTGTGACTCCAAATAAATCAAAGCACTTTTCTGTAGAGAAATAACCTTTCACCTTCCAGGGCTGGGATCCAGCCCCACCCCACTCCCACTGAGGTTTGAAAAGAGCCAGAGTGTGAGAAATGATCCTCACTTTCAAAAATTTTAAAGGTTTATTAAAACCTTATCAAAATTACAACACAAGACTGAATAGAGAAAATATCACAGCGCCAGGAGCAGAGGATTTTCCCACCATGTGCTCACCCACACAGTGGAGGTTTCACCTTTTAACCCTTTGGCCCCTCCCAAAGTTCTGTCCATCGACTCCTCCTTGGCTGTCCAGTGCTGGAGATCATTTCCTGACATCCTGACTGGGGGCAACTGTTGCCATGGAAACTAGCCCACCCTCCCAAATGTCCCAAACCCAGGGCACCCCTGATAACAACGCAAGGGGGGTAAAACACAACTCTAAATCTATAAAACTTCTCCTGGCATCGATACATGAAATTTTCCTTTTAATTGTGAGAGTCAAGCATGGCATCACTCATCTGTCTCACAGAGAAATTCTTTAGCGTGAGCCCTTAGTGAGGCTCTTGCAGGCTATGAGTCACTGCTGCCATGTTGCCATTATTATTATTATTAATTATTATTATTATTATCATTATCCTATTTTTATCACTTCTATGAATCCACCAGCAAGTCATGGGGTGGAACTCCCAGTCAGGAATGAGCCTCTGGTCCCTGAGCAAGGCTGGGTTTGTCAGCTGTGCTTCCCTTTGGCTGTGTGAGTTCGTGGAGAAATGCCTGGCTCCTGAGGGAGACAAGAACAGGCCATGTCTCCAGCCTTGTGCTGGTCATGCTATCCAATTACCCGGTAATTCATCTGGGAATTACTGAGTAATTGGGAAGATAATTACCAGGTAACCTGCACCGACCTGCCCCAGATTCTGCCTGGGCAGTGTTTGCATGACATTGGCTGGATAATTACAGAGCAGGTCGCTGGCTGGGGGAGCTCCGGGAAATAAAGGGATGCCTGAAGTGTGACTAAGAGAAATGCAGAGTTAAATCTCAGAGGAGTATTGGATGTGTCATCTGCCTTGACTCCTGGCCAAATCCAAACCATTCTACTCTGCCCTCTGAACCTGCCGGAGTGAAAACCACATTTCTTTCACCTGCACTTGAGAGAAGCAGGGTTTCTCTATGGGGCTGCTGGTGGAGGGAATCACCCACCCCTCATCACCAGAGGGGCCTGTCTGCACCTCCCCACACCAGATAAAACCACCACAGCTCCTGCCAGGGCTTCAGCTGCAGCCCTTGTGCTGGTCTGAAAAGCCCCACACGGCTTCACCCCTCCCCTGAGCAGCATCTGTGCTTCAGCAGAATCAGAATCACTGAGGATGGAAAAGAGCTCCACGAGCACCAACTCCAGCCTTGGACTGAATCCCCCCATGCCCACTTAAGACATGGCATGAGGTGCTACCTCTGCTTGGTTTCTGAACCTCTCCAGGCTTGGTGACTCCAGAACTGCCTGGGCAGCCCCTTCCAATGCCTCCAGTGAAGATCTTCCTGCTGCTTGCTGGAACCTCCAGCAGAGACTTTTGAGAGGGTGCCCAACCACTGCCTTCCCCAAACCTCCTTGGAATCACAGAATCATGGAATGGTTTGGGTTGGGAGGGACCTCAAATCCCATCCAGTGCCACCCCTGCCATGGCAGGGACACCTCCCAGTGTCCCAGACTGCTCCAAGTACCAGTGTCCAACCTGGCCTTGGGCACTGCCAGGGATCCAGGGGCAGCCACAGCTGCTCTGGGAATGCTGGTAAAACCTGCACAGATTTGATGCAGGTGTGCTGAGAAATCGAGCAACACAGGCAGCAGCTGAAGTGACTTGTGGCCCCCCTGTGCTCTTTGCCAGCCCAGATTTATCTGTGGCCTTTTCTGGGTCAGCTTTGACCAATGTGAGGCAAGGACCAGCACAGGGAGATCCTTGCTCATGCAAGAGCTTAGCTGACAATAATAAACTCAATTTAATACACAGAAACAAATCATCTAAATATAACAGCCCCAACCATGAAGACTTGTGGACTTTTCATTTCATGAAAGGGAGACTATAAAATTTATTTGCCATAAATAAATACAGTCAGTCCTTATCTGGGTGCTGATTCAGAAAGGCTGCTGCAGTCACGATGACTTTGAGAAACAGCTTGGATGGGATCGTATTCCTGAGTCAGCCTCTGCTCTGGATCCACACACAGAATTACCACCATTTTCCAGGTGAACTTCAGGAGAAATCTCTGCCCAGGCCAGCTGGTGTGACCCCACACCTCACCCAGGAATGGCTCAGGGATGGTTCCTTCAGTCCCAAAGGAGCAGCTGGAGCTCCTGCACGCAGGGGATGTTCAGATCCTCACGGAGTCAGGGTGACAGCAGGATGCTTCCCATCCCTGGGGGAATGTGCTCCAAGGAGTTTGGGATCCCTTTGGAAGGGCAGTGACAGCAGGATGCTTCCCAGCCCTGGGGGAATGTGCTCCAAGGAGTTTGGGATCCCTTTGGAAGGGCAGTGACCACCACTGAGGCACCTGGGGGCATCAGCGTGGCCAGGGACAGCTGGGTGACAGGGACAGGCCACTGCCCTCTCCGTCTCCTGCATCTCCAGCAGGGAGCTGGTGGGTCCCAGCAGTGTCCAGCACGACCAGGTGGGAGCAGGGAACTCCAGGCTTGGCCATGACAGGATAAACACAGCAGAGGAGCCAGAAAGAGGCCAAGGAAGGGCACTGCAGAAGCAAAGCCTCCAGGTTTTCACAGCTTGCTTTACTCTGTGTGTGTTTGTTTGTGTCTATTCTCTTAGCTTTATTAAAAAAAAAATTAAAAATTTTATTTAAAAAATTATTTAAAAAATATAATTTATATGTTACAGTTATAGATAAAATTCTCAAGATCTCCAGTGGTCATTAGCACTCACCACACCTTGTTTCCACTGCCCTCTAAACCACCAAAGCTGCAAATGCTGCAGTGCCAGACTTTTCCTCAGTGGCCCCACAGCCCTCAGAACTCAGTGTCACTACAGTACAATCTTTTAATAACTAATTAAAGTTTCATTCAGTGAGTAAGATTAAAAAACAAGTATTTCTCTGGGGGCCATTGATCAACTTCCTTTTATTCCAGATTTTTTTGTGTGTTTTACATTTTCCTCATTCTCATGAGGAATTTTTTCTCCCTTAGAATCCCACCCCTTGAATAATCCTTGAGCAGTCCTGAGAAGAAAGTATGAGTGGAAACAGAAATAAACCGCAAAATACACAAATTGTTCAATTGATTCTGTTTTCATGTAGTGGACAGGGGAAAAATCATGGTTATGATTTTTGGATGTGAAGTACAAATATGTGCAGGGGGGAACCAATTCTGAAAGCAGAGCCGGCCACAAGGAGGAATTTTCCACCACTTATTTTGAATGAATGATTTTTTTGTTTTGTTTTGTTGGAAATCTGTCATGGAATTTCTTCATCCAGTGCCCTGAATCTGAGATTTTCCTGTTATTGTCCCTTATCTCAATCCCAGAAATATGAAAAGAAATAAAAATATCTGAAACAGATGGGAGGGTTTTTTTTTTTCATTCTTTACATTGAAAATGTTTCAGCTTGGCATTTCAGGGAGGCCAGGAGGTTTTCCTGGCACTGCCCCTGGCTCATTTGCCAAAGGCATCCTGTGAGGCTCCAGGCTGGCAAGAGGGGATTCAGTGTAGCTGGATAAAGCACATTTCCTCAGCCCTTTAAAGCCGTGTCACACCCCCAACCCTCCCCTTCCCCCTCTGCTTTGCCCTTCACCTTTTCTCTGATTTCCCAGGGCACATTTAGTAAATCTTGGGAGGGCTGTTTTGGAGAGAATTTGCTGTTTCTGGGAACACACACAAGACCAGAAACCGCTTGATTTGAAGGAGCAAAGTGAGAGCAGACTTCAGGGACACAAGGACTTTGTCCCCTGGGGACAGCCCTGGGAGGTGGGAGAGACTCTGAACCTCCCCCCTTCAAAAGCTTTGGGTTGTCCTTCAGGATGGGCCCAATCAGCCCTAAATCAGAATCATGGAATGGTTTGGGTTGGAAGGGACCTTAAAACTCACCTCATTCCAACCCAAACCATGAGTAGGGACACCTCCCACTGTCCCAGGCTGCTCCAAGCCCCAGTGCCCACCCTGGCCTTGGACGCTTCCAGGGATGCAGGGGCAGCCATAGCTGCTCTGGGCACCCTGTGCCAGGGCCTGCCCACGCTCACAGCAAAGAACTTCCTACTTAATTCTAATCTAATCTAATCTAATCTAATCTCTAATCTTCCTCCTCACATCTAATTTTGACCTACTTTATTTTAGTTTGACTCCATTCCCCCTTTTCCTGTCAAATCCATCTCACTCAGCAGAAGTTGTCCAGTGTTAATCACCACAATGTCCTTGCCCTCAGGGTGTGGCCAACTCACTTCTGGTACTGATTTATTGGCATTTGAGAACTGCAAATCCTTCTAAAAATCCCTCTCCCTGAGAGGGTGGGCAGGCCCTGGCACAGGCACCCAGAGCAGCTGTGGCTGCCCCTGGATCCCTGGCAGTGCCCAAGGCCAGGCTGGGACAGTGGGAGGTGTCACTGGGGGTGGGACTCGGTGATCTTTAAAGTCCTTTCCAGTCCAACCCATTCTGTGACTTTTGAGTTTTCTTGGAGCAGCTGAACCTGCTCCAGGTCAGGATCTTCACCTGGAGCTGAGGTGCTCAGTGAGACCCTGCCCCTCCTGAGAGCTTAGCTTTGGGCTTCTCTGGAGGGTGGAATTTGCTGCTGTGTTTGATTCCTGCCCAGGCTGCTCTGCTGGTCCAGCAGCTCCAGACTCCTGCATGCTGAACACTCTTTAGTACCTTTGTCCTCCTCTGGAAAGTTGTTCCTTCTTCCCACAGAGCCAGGCCCTCCTCAGGCATCCCCAGGCTGGGAATGTCAGTGCTCACCACGGTCTGAAGTGTTTTCCCAGCTCCATTCAGAGCTGAACAATGCCCAAGGCAGACATTTCGATCATCTGTGTTTGCAGACACCAAGAGAAATTTTCCTGCCCGGGCTGGGGAGCCCTGGCTCCTTATCAGGCAAGCCCAGACATGGAAAAACAATCCCATCCCTGGTGCACTTCCCTTGCTTGGGGAAGAAGACACCTTTGCAAAGTGTGCAGCAGCTGGCAAAGAGCCCACCCTGCACCCCAGGGGCCTGTGCCAAGGCGTCCTTGTCACTGAGGACGGTGACTTTTAGAATATTTCCCAAAAAAGAAACCTCATCCCAGGCATCCTGGCACGGTCCTTCCAAGCAGGATTTGCTGATAATTGCCAGCCAAATCTTCACTCAGCTCCTCTTCATTTACATGCAGCATTTGATCAAGTAGTTTCTGCTACAGTTAATGATACTTTTGCCTTAATTAAAACCTAAATGAGGACTTCAACTGGTCTTGTTGTGGTTAATCTCTGCATGGCACTGTGACTTTGTGGGATGCTTGGCAGGGAAGATGCAAAATCCTGCTGGGAGTGAGTGCATCAATCCAACCCTGGGAAGAGGAGGAGACAGGAGGACAAAATACAGATTGGGGAAAGTTTTCAACTTTCTGGGAGAACCTGCATGCTAAGGTGAAGGCAAGGTGAATCCTGAATTACCCCTGAGGGATCCACGTGGAAGGTTTAGGTGGAGCTGCTCAGAGTCCGTCCTGCTCTGGGATATTTCTGCCCCACTGGGATAAGCATGGGCATCTATTTGGGTTCCAGGCTTCCAGAAGATAGGAACCCTTCAGCCTGGGAGTGTCCATGGCTTCTTCCTGGAGGAATTCCTCCCATCCAGCTGGGGCTCTTATGGGCCAGGGCTGCACGCGTGGCAGGAGCTGTGGGGCTGGAAATCAGCAGGGACAGTTGGCCATGGAGCCAGGCTTCCTTTGGGTCAGTGGGCACAGGGGCTTCCCTCAAAGATTGGACACGGGCTTGGAGGTCTTCCCCAACCTTCATGATTCTGTGGTTCCTGAGAGAGGGGAGAGGGATGTTCCTGGTTCCTGCTCTTCTCTCTGGTCACTGAGCATGGCTCAGCCACCCTGCAGCTCTGCACATCCTGCCCAGGCCTGGCCAAACCAGCTCAGGGACTGGTACAGTGCTGAGCTGTGTAACTGCTTCAAAAAATCACCTGGTGGCCTTTCCCTGGCCTGGGAAAGCCAAACCCAGCTGCTCTCAGTGCTTTTTCTCCATCCTAAAATCTCAAAATCTCCGGGGACTGAATGTTGCCTGCGAGAAGATTCAGCAGAGCTCTGGCTCAGGAGTCACTGGTGGTGATGAGCCTTTTGCAAGGATGGTGAGAGCCGAGCTGTGATGGATAGCTTGGAGCAGCTCTGTGCTGGGGAGGGGGGGTGTGTGTGACCCGGGGCCTTGCCAGCCTCTCCTCTGCCACAGCAGGCTGTCCTGATCCCAGCGCTCGCTGAAATGAGTTTGGAGACTGCCCAAGGCATGCTCCACCAGTCGAGGGGTGGATGTGAAATCCCAGCCCGGGGGCAGGATTGCATCCCTGCTCTTGTACAATGGTTAATTAACCAGAGGAGCTGCTCCTGTGCTGTTATTGAGGCAAAGCACTCTGCTGTGCTCCAAATAATGATCAGGAACAAGAGAGGAACAGAACAGAATGGAAAGTTCCCCGAAGCAGGAACATTTGTAGCTCCCAGTGCTTGGAGAGAAACAGAGCAGCTCTCTCCAGAAAATAGGAACTGTGACATGTCCTTGCCCCAGGTGACACAGCACAGGTGGGTTCCCAGTCACAGGGACCAGCACCTGAACTTCCTGCATCACAGCAGGGCAGGGCTGGATGGGATCTTGGGAACTGGGAATTGTTCCCTGGGAGGGTGCGGAGGGGCTGGGCTGGAATTCCCAGAGCAGCTGTGGCTGCCCCTGGATCCCTGGCAGTGCCCAAGGCCAGGCTGGACACTGGGGCTTGGAGCACCTGGGACAGTGGGAGGTGTCCCTGCCATGGCAGGGGTGGCACTGGATGGGATTTAAGGTCCTTCCAACCCAAACCATTCCAGGATTCTGTGATTCTCCAGATGTCATGACTGTGCAGGAGAAGGAGAGAATACTCTGGGAAGAGGACGTGCCCACAGAGCTAAACCAGTGTGCAGGAGAATGTGTCCATCCCACTAAAGCCAGGCTCAGTGAGGCAGGACCCACACTGAGCTCAGCAGGCACCCTGGGAAAGCCTGAAAAATGAAAATATGCTGTGAGTGCCCCATCCCTGCATCACCCCATGGAGATGCCGCTGCTCCTCAAGGGATTCCACAGAACCAGAGAATCATTATGGTTGGAAAAGAACTCAAGGATCGATTCCCATGAACTGCCATGTTCCCAGCACAGACCCTTCAGCCAAGTCCAGTGACCCTCCAAGGACGTGTCACAAATAGGGACACGTGCATGGGGTGCCTCAACTGGGAGCTGCTACCCATCCTCAACAGCAAAATATTTAGTGAGTGGAAAAGCCCCTCAGTCCCCATCTGCAAGAAACAGTTGTGAGCTGTTGTTATCTCATTTCCCCCACAGATTCTAATGGGGCAAAACTGCTCAGGTGAGCACAGTTCACCTCTCTGGTTCAGACCTGAAGGGATGTAAAGCAGGTAAATGGATTTTGGGCAGCCCTGTGGCCTCTGCAGCAGAGTACCCACATTTTTAGGATTGCAGGCACAGGGCTGAGGCTGTATGAGGATCAGGATTTGAAGAGTGAGTGTGGTAGGTATTGGTCCTTTTTTAAAATCCCATTCCATGTCTGTCAGAGCTGCAGGGGCATTTGGACACTGCTCCAGGGATGACCAGGGTGGGATTGTTGGGGTGTCTGTGCAGGGCTGGGGTTGGACTGGATGATCCTTGTGGTTCCTTCCAGCTGAGGATATTCCCTGATTTTATTATTCTACCGTTATGAGACTTAAGCAATCACACAAATCCCTGGTGAAAAGGTCCCTGTGAGTTGTGTGTCTGTGCACAACCCCTGGGAGCTCCTTCACCCTCAGCAGCAGCTGTGGTTGGTGGCTCAGCATCTCCTCTGCCCCACTTGGCAGGCTCCTGGTGTGTTCTTGCTTTCCTTTTAAAACCCTGCCTCACGTTTCCAAGTGAAATCTCTCTTAAGGAAACAATTGAGAATCGAGGCTGCAGTGCCAGAAATCACAGAGCCGTTGGAGCTGATGCACAGGCAGGAATGAGTGTCCTCACTCCAGCCCTGCTTCTCGGGCATCACCTCCTGGAGGGGACCCAAAGCCCTCGTCACACCAGGCCAGAGGCACAGAGTGAGGCCAAGGCTGTTCCAAACACCAGCAGGGTCAGAGCAGGGCTGAGAGGAGCTGGCAGAGCAGGGATCCAGCACAGCAGCTCCAGAAGCTCATCAGCCTGAGAGAAGGAAGCCAGCAGGAAACACAGGGGAAAGGCCAAAAAATACAACTGTGATGACTGGGAGGAAACTGCTTGGAAAGGAGAAATCCAGGTCTGGAGAAATGTGCCCAGTGGCCTCCATGAGCCCAGAGCTGCAGGAAGCACTGCCTGGCCAAGCCCTCTGTCGCTGGAGAGCCCAGGCATGGCTCCTCTGGGAGCTCAAGGCTGGCTGGGAACAGCTCCAGCCCTGCCCTGGGCTCTGCCCCTGCAGGAGAGCTGGAGGTTGGCAGTGGCAGTGCCCAGCACCCCGAGATCCCACACTGCTGGTGGATCAACACATCCTGGCTGACAGCCACGGCCTGGGGACAGCTGTGGGACAGGAAAGGAACAAACCCCAGGATGACAGCACATCCCTGAGCACTGCTGCTCCCCAGGCTGCTCTGGCCTCTGCAGAGAGCTCCTGCCCTGGGGTAATGCTGGTTCCACCAAGAGTCCTGCTCTGCACAGGGGGTGTGGGAGCCCAGAGCTGGCACCAGAGTGGGGGCACAGCTTCTGGGTGCTGGTGGTGACACTTCACAGGGACCAGGCTGCAAAACCTGACCTGGAAAACACAGGGAGCAGCTCTGGGGTATGAGAGAAGGGAAGAGAAGGAAGAGAAGAGAGAAGAGAGAAGAGAGAAGAGAGAAGAGAGAAGAGAGAAGAGAGAAGAGAGAAGAGAGAAGAGAGAAGAGAGAAAGAGAAGAGAAGAGAAGAGAGAGAAGAGAAGAGAAGAGAAGAGAAGAGAAAGAATTTCACTTGGAATCATCATCACCAGGTCAGTGTTTGTGGACCTAACAAGCATTTGTTTTTAAACACCCTGCAATCCATCAGGCAGGAGAGAAACAGGACCCAGATTGGGTGGAACTGGGAATGGGACCAAGCTGGAGCAGGCACAAGGCGCACCTTTATATGGAGAGAGAACTTCATAGCTTTAGCTAAAACAATTATGGACCTAGAATTTTGGAAAACCACCTTGATTTAAGCTCAGACATTGCCCAGGGAGCAGGAAGGACCTCGGGCAGAAGTTCAGAAATTATTCCCCAGATCTTCACCCTGACCTTGCCTGGAGGAGGAGAGCACACCCAGGGCAGTACCTGCAGGTCCTGGGGACACAAACACGCAGGTATTTTCTTTTTTCCAGCCCTGCTGGGACTCTGGATCCCCAGGAAAGTTCATGTCACTTACCTGGGACACACTGCGCCGCTTATGATTTGGGAACCACTTTGGCTGTGTGAGAGAGGGAGGGAGGCAGCAGAGGCCACCAAACCCAGCATCAGCAGAGCCTGCAGAGCCCCAGCTCCCTGTCCAGGCTACTCTGCCCCTTTTCTGAGCAGGCAGCTTCAGGAGCTCGTGCCTAACACCCCTGGAAACATTTCCCTGTGTGTGGGGACAGCACAGTCCCATTTCCCAGCACAGCAGCCAGCTCCCTGTTAACGACAGGCTGGTGTTGAGGTGGTGGCTCCCAGCCCTGCTGCTCTCCTGGCCCCAGGAACTCTTGTTTGTCTCTTCTGATGCCAAGACTCCTCAGCCCACAGGCTGCTCTCAGCCCTCTCGGTGCTGGTCCATCAATGAGGGAGTTCCGAGGCAGGAAGAGATTAATTCATGACCCTTCCCCAGCCCAGCTGCTGCTGGCAGGGCTGGGAGCAGGGGCAGGTCCCAGGGGAGGACACAGCTGGCCCAGGTTTGGGACCATGAGGAGCATGGGACCTTGGGCAAAGCCTCTGTGTGTCCTGCTCCTCTGCCTGTGGAAAGGTGCAGGGATTTCCTGGATTTCAGCAGTGACTGCCTGGGTAGGGGAGCCAAATCTGGAGGCTTTGGATCCAAATTTCCTCTGCAGGATCTTGTGGAGAGCCTCCAAATTTCCCAAAGCACTGTCCATGGGCAAGGAGCTCCACAGCCCCTCAGGTCCTTCCTCCTCCTCTGCAAGGCATGGAACAGAAATCACTTTGTTTTCTCACCACATTTAAGCCTCGTTCCCCCTTAGCTTCCTGCTTGTTCAGACTGTTCCCTCTTTATCTCCCCAACAATCTCCATTGCCTTTGTTTGGCTTCCAGAAAATCCCTGCTCTAACCAGGCAGGAGGAAAAGCAAATTCAGCAGCTTCCTCTCACAAAGGAGGAGTTAGGAGGAGGCAAAGCCCAGGGCAAGGCCGCTCTGGGGTGTTTTGCTCACACCACGAGCCACAGGAGAGGGAAGTGCTCAAACCCACCTATGCTGCATATAGAATGTGCTGTGGGGTGGGAGAGGGGAATCACACCCAGGAGAGGTTGCCTTGCAGAAGCAATGGAAACTTGTGGGGTTTTTTTCAAGAATAATTTCTTTATTGGTTCTTCTGAGGGACCCTGAGCAACCCCCAGAGACACTCACAGGTCATCCCAGGAGTTCCCATCCTCAGCAGCCCCCTTGGGGTGGAAATCCAGGAGAGCCTGGGATCCCTCCTGACAGCTGGCACCTCATTTATTGGCACGATTAATTCCCAGAGCTCTGTGACCATTTCACCCTGGAGTGAGAAGGGCTCTCCCAGACTGTGCCTGGGCATGGCTGGGGTAGCCCAGAGCAGGCGCCACCCCCTCAGCTGTCCCCTGGCTCACCTGGGCTGAGCACAGGTACCTGTGTGGGTGCACAACCTCTGTGTGCTGGTGGTGACACCTCCCAGGGACCTGCCTGCAAAACCTGACCTGGGAAACACAGACAGGGAGCAGGAGGAGAGGAGAGGAGAGGAGAGGAGAGGAGAGGAGAGGAGAGGAGAGGAGAGGAGAGGAGAGGAGAGGAGAGGAGAGGAGAGGAGAGGAGAGGAGAGGAGAGGAGAGGAGAGGAGAGGAGAGGAGAGGAGAGGAGAGGAGAGGAGAGGAGAGGAGAGGAGAGGAGAGGAGAGGAGAGGAGAGGAGAGGAGAGGAGAGGAGAGGAGAGGAGAGGAGAGGAGAGGAGAGGAGAGGAGAGGAGAGGAGAGGAGAGGAGTTAAAGGAAAGTTCTAGGAAAGGAAAGGAAGGTTCCAGGAAAGGAAAGTTTAGGAAAGAAAAGTTAAGGAAAGATGAGGAAAAGAAAGGAAGGTTCCAGGAAAGGAAAGTTTAGGAAAGAAAAGTTAAGGAAAGTTGAGGAAAGGAAAGGAAGGTTCCAGGAAAGGAAAGTTTAGGAAAGGAAAGTTAAGGAAAGTTGAGGAAAGGAAAGTTGAGGAAAGTAGGAAAGGAAAAGGAAAAGGAAAAGGAAAAGGAAAAGGAAAAGGAAAAGGAAAAGGAAAAGGAAAAGGAAAAGGAAAAGGAAAAGGAAAAGGAAAGAAAGTCCTCCCCTGTTGCTCCACACTCTCACTGTCCATGTTTGTCCCTCGCTTTCATCTCATTTCTCCTTGTCCCTGACTCCCAGTGCTCTCCCCTTGTCCACCCTCTCCAGGGAGAGCCGATCCTTTAAACTCTCAGGCCCATCTGGTGCCCCACCAGCCTTTCATCCCCTCATCCATGGAAAGGGCCGGGTCAGTGGTTGGGAGGGATCTCCAGGACTGGGAAGAGCAGCAGGCAGGATCTCCAGGATTGCCTCATGGAGGGCTGGCAGGAGCTTGGAGGGTAGGGAGAGGTGTGGGGGTGTTTTGATATTGTAATTATTTTTCTATTTTCCTCCTAATTACCACCACGTGCCCGGTGCTTTCATGAGAGATTGGTTAACTCAGTGCTTTAATCCAAATAAACCATCACGTCCTTCTGCCCCTCCCTGGACCCTGACACCTTTTTTTTCTTGAAAACTCCTCAGGCAGGAGCAGCACAAGCCCCTCACCTCTTGGGGGAGGCTGCCCTGACTGTGGCTCCCCTCTTAGCCCAAAGGGAAGAAATAATGATGGAATTTACCAGAGTCAAATGTGCAGAGGGATGTGAAGGGAGATACTTTGCGATATGGAAGCAAAACGGGACAAAATTACCATCTTAATTGTATTAATGTTGCCAATTATAGGCAGACCCCCGTGTTGCTCAGCAGGAGCGTTCTGGGAGAGAAGGAAAGACAAATTATCTGCAAACTCCTTATTTTGTCTTTGTGAATTACCACCCCAAGGTACGTAATTGAATCTCTAGTCCTGATCAGTGAACATTGTTCAGGGAGTGAATTAAGGGAAGGCCCTAAAGGCCTGCTCTGTTTTGTCCTAATTAACACAACCACCAGATTTCTTCTCCTTTTTTTTAGGGTTTTGTTTTGTTTTGTTTTGTTTTGTTTTTTTAAACTACTACACAGTGAAGAGTTAAGTTGGAGAAGAGAACGTGGGTTTAAATAATTTAATTTCTGCCTGGAGTGCATTGGGTGTGTGGATGTCACTGTGCAGGCTGTGCCACACCTTTGAGCACCACCAAAATGGGACAGAGCAGCTGAGAGCCCTGTTGGGAACGTGGAACCCCCTGGCATCTCCCATGGTGGGGTCCTGCTGTGTCCCCATGGGGAGGGGAGGTCACAGGGACAAAACCTGGATGGGACACCCCACGCCAGGGTGCTGCTGTCCCCAAAATCACCTGGAGAGTGGAAGAGCTGCCCTTGGCCGAGCTCCATGGAGTTGGGTGCTGCTGGTGTTGAGAGTTTTGTGCAATAAGAACACAGAGGGGACAGAGCTGTCCCTCCCTCTGAGCCAGTGTCAGGGACAGACACCAGCCCTGAGTGTGGGGAGGTGCCCTGTCCACTTCTGGCTTTCCTCACATGTGAGAAATTTAGGCAGTGCTTAGTTCAGAGTGAACTAATTCCCAAAAGGACAGTCCAGCTTGATCAGTCCTTTTGATTTTACTGCATAAATTTGTGTGTTCCAGGAATATTTTCAAGCCTTTGAGTCTGTTCTCTTATTTAGTAAAGAAAGGAAGCAGTCATGGGTGAGTTTTCCTGCATGCTGCTGGATTGGTCCTGCAGCCTCTGGAATGCTTTAGCTTTATTGAGATTTTTAAAGCAATGTTTTAACTGGAAGAGGGGAAATTTGGCTTATGAATAGGGGATAAATCCTTCCCTGGGAGGGTGGGGAGGATCTGGGCTGGAATTCCCATAGCAGCTGTGGTTGCCCCTGGATCCCTGGCAGTGCCCAAGGCCAGGCTGAACATTGGAGCCTGGAGCAGCCCAGGACAGTGGGAGGTGTCCCTGCCATGGCAGGGGTGGGATGGGATGGGATTTAAGGTCCTTCCAACCCAAACCATTCCATCATGCTGTGCCTAATCCCAGCCATGTAATTTAGGGTTAGCCCAGTCTTGTGTTGCTTAAAAATGACAGCGTTAGAAGTGGGAAAAAAAAAATAAATCCCAGATAAAATAGGTTATACAGAGGCTGATTCCCTGTGTTTTACTTTGAAAAGATGATTTGGTTCTGCCCCAGTTCCACACTCTTGGACAGTGAGGAGCAGGGATTTGGGATTACAAGGAACTGATTGTTCTGACTGGGGCTGGGTTTTATTCTGGGGATTTCCTCCTTTCCCCCACAGTGTCTCGAGCCTGTCTAGGGAAGGGCTGCACGTCTGCCAGGGCTGCGGTCAGGAGAGAGCCTGGCTTGGCTGGGGAAAGGGCTGTTCCTCTGGAGAGAGCTCTTCAAGAGCATTCCCACCTTCCTTCTGTGTCCTGGTGTGCCTCCTGCACTGTCAGTGTCATTTTCAGGAGCAGGGATCATTCAGGAATGCAGGATTCAGCACGTCCTGGCCTTGGCTAGATCCTGAAAGTTCATTTATAACAATTCCAGCAAAGTACTGAGAACTTGTCATGCAATGCCAAGGGAGAGCTGACCTGCAGGGGAGCCCTGGATGGGATTCCTGGAGAGGAGGGGGATGATCCTCTGGAGCTGAGCTCCTTCAGGCCAGCCACAGGCACATCTGGGAGCCCTGCTGAGGGTGTGCAAACAGGCACGAGGGGCAGTCAAAATAAATCCCGTGGAATTCTTTCCATTGTATCCCACTGAATGCAGAAGCTTGGATGATGAAGCCACGAATTCCAGAGCCGGGGCACCTGGAACGGCGCCTGCAGGGAAGGGGAAAAAATATTGTAAAACATAATGATCAAACAGTGGGGGAGAGTGAGGACCGTGAAAACATCAAAAGTCGTGGCAATTGTTTTGGATGAGAATGTTTTTAAGAGTCCCTGTTTGTGTTGGACAGGAGAGTTCGCTTTGAACAATGGCTGAACTTTGCAAGGCAGGCAAAGTCCACTCTCCTCACCAAGAGGAGCTGCTTTTCTTGTAAAAAATATATACAGATATTTATTAAAATGGGGGGAAATGGGAAAACAAGTGTCTTGCTGTTTGGCTGTCTTCCCCTGGTGTTTCTCTCCACTGCTGGGGATAGGGCTGGGTGAATTTTGCCCTTTGTTGGTTGTGTGGATGAATTCCCTGGGCTCATGGCTCTCCAGGTTCAGGCACAGCACACCCATGGCACCAGGGCCCAGAGCCTTCTCCCTGTGCCACCAGGGCTACCTGGCACACTTGGGTGACCCCATCCACTGATCCTACACTTTTCTGTCTTTATGTTAATTTTTAATATTATGAAGACACCCAGGACACTTCAGATTTGCATTTGTGCCTTACCAAACATTGCCGTGCAGAGATTTGGCCCCGTGGGTCAGGAATGGGGACACTGCAGCCAAAACAGGCTGGAGAGGCACCACTGCCCCAAGGCTGGGGCTCCTGCTCTTGAAGGCATCTCCAGGGATCTGATGAAGGCTTCTCCAGTTCTCCCTTTGCTGATGTGGGCTGGGGAATGCTCCCACAACAGTCTGCATTTCAGTCCTCTGCATGAATTTGGGTTGTAAGCAGGTCTGTCCTGGGCTGGGGAGCCCAGGGGTCTGTCTTGGGTGCCTCTCCCAATGTGACAATGCAGGACAGGACATGTTCTCTCTTCCCCTTCCACGTTCACTCACAGCAGGCGCAGGATGAGCTGTGCCTGTTCTTGAGCTCAGTCTGGATGGCCAGGGCGCCCCCTCTGCCATGGAATCATGGGATGGTTTGGGTTGGGACCTCAAAGCTCCACCCCATGTCCTGGCTAGGGACACCTCCCACTAGCCCAGGTTGCCCAGGGCCCAGCCAAACAGCCAGTCTTTGGTGACAGCAGTGGCCAGGACAGGCTCTGAGGACCTGGGACGTTGGTCTCAGCAGCAAAACTTCTGCCTGGGGCTGGAAGGTGACCAAAGACCTCAGAGCAAGAGAGACCAGGCTGGTGATGTCACAAAAGCACCACGGCTGATCCAGCAGGAGGTTTCTGGAGACAGGGATGGTTCTGGGAATGCAGAGCTGCCCCTGGTGCTTGCACTGCACTCAGCTGAGCTGCTCCACCCCGAGCACACAGCAGGGCCCCCCATGGCATCTTCTGTTTTTCCCTGTGGAAGAGACAACCTGGAGATGCTTCATGAGCTAGAAATATTTATCCAGGTGCTGATAGCTGTGGGATGTTTGTGGTAGCAACCAGCAAAGGATGCAATCTCCAGAACAGCCCAGGCAGAACTTTGTGCTTTTTTGTGCAGATATCACAGAGAAGCAGCACCACCCTGGGCTGCAGCCCCTGAATTGTGACTCCTTCATGGAAAATATCCTCATCTTCACCCCTGCAAGGACCTGCTGACCTCCCATCAACACTGGGGCAGCCTGGTGGCCCTGCAGGACAAGGACTAGTCAAGAGGACTCTCCCTGGTGGCCCCCGGACAATGGCGAGCTGTTCCTGGAGTGCCCCATACATTCCAGGATGCATTGGCCTCACAAGTTAAATATTTAGTCTTTCCTGAATCCAAATACTTCTCCAGCTCCTGGTTTTGTTGTTTTCATCCACTGGGCTTTGTTTCTTTGGACTGGAGCGGAGGGCTTTGGAGATAGGGACTCTATTCTTGGCAGAAAGGGGAGGATTATGAACATTCCTTATCTCAGGAGTGGATTTTATTGTGTGCCACTGCTCAGGGTAACCTTAAAATAAAAGCCCTGCTCTGCCAGTCTGGGCAGTGTTTTGGCTGCCAGCCACCTGCACAGGGCTGGGAGCAGAGACACAAGCCCGGGGTTATTGGGGCCACTTCCCCTCCTCCCCCAGACTTCTGCCATGCACTCTCAAAGGGACTCAACAAAGGATGGAGCATCCAGTGTATCCCTGGTGGGATTTGGAGCTTGGTCTCCAGCAAACCAGGGGTTAAAGCCCTTTTGGCTGCTCCTCCAGCTGCAGGGAAAGGGGTAAAAATTCAGGGGTTTCAGAGGGAAAAGCAGTTTGCATTCCATGCAGAGAATGTTCCCAATCCCTGTGTTCCCAGAGTGTTCCCCAATGCCTATGTTCCCAGATTTCCCAATCCCTATGTTCCCAAAGTTCACAATCCCTGTGTTCCCAGAGTGTTCCTCAATCCCTGTGTTCCCAGAGTGTTCCCAATCCCTGTGTTCCCAAAATTCACAATCCCTGTGTTCCCAGAGTGTTCCCAATCCCTGTGTTCCCTAATCCCTGTGTTCCCAAAATTCACAATCCCTGTCTTCCCAGAGTGTTCCCAAAAAGTCCTGTCAGGATGTTTTTTGCAGCATTTCTCACTGCAGAAGTTATGGTCTAAGAGTCAAAGTGTTTGAGATTTTCACAGATTCTAACTGCCTGATCTATGTGCACAGGGTTTTTTCCCTCTGAGTAGAGCAGTAGGGCCACCCACCCTTCCCTAGATCGCCACAAATTCAGAACTGTAAAACAAGAACTTTCACTCCAGGTACAAAGCACCCCGGCAGGGAGGGAAAGGAGCAGCCCGTGCGCTCTGAGTGGGGCTGAGGGAGGGAGGATTGCTTGGTACCAGCCTCAACGCCCCTTCCCTGGGCTCCTTCAATCTGACCCAACCTCAGGAGAAGCGAAGTCTTCAAGAGCCTGATTCCCTGTGTTTCACTTTGAAAAAATGATTTGGTTCTGCCCCAGTTCCACACTCTTGGACAGTGAAGAACAGGGATTTGGGGTTACACAGAACTGATATTCTGGCTGGGGCTGGGTTTTATTCTGGCGATTTCCTCCTTTCCTCCACACTCTCAGGAGCCTCTGTGATGGGCAGGTGACCCCCAAGAGCTCCAGGGCAGCCCAGCTCCTGATGGACCATCCCGGTGTGGCCACAAGAACCCAAAACCACCTCCCCGTGCCAGCACAGCCCCGGCCCGGCCCCTGCTGCCCAGCCCAGAGCAGGTCCAGGCTGAACTCCAGGTAGACAACGACACCTGAAGGCAGCAGCTCGGCCTGGCACGCTCCCCTGAGTCACCCCGGTGCTTACACGGCTCTCCCTATCCTCTGCTCCTGCCAGCAGCCCACGGGCATGTCGGGTTAAACTTCACAGGAGAGCGGTTAACAATTAGCAGAGCTCAGGAAGACCGTGCTCGCAGCTCAGCTGCGTGAGGAGGTGTTAACAGGAGCACACGAGCAATGAGAAATGCTTGGCGCCTGAAGCAGCTGCAGGATGCTTCTTCCTCACTCCAGCAGCACCTCCAGGGCTCCAGGCTGATGTCACCAGTGCCTGCAGGCTTCTCTTGCTCTCTGCTTTGGCACCTGCCTTCTGTTCTGGCACTGGGGACAGCAGAACAGGCTCCAGTGTGGAGGGGGCAGTGCCCCCAGGCAGGGAGCCTCGCTGGTGCTGGTTCAGCCCCCCCTGCTCGTGCAGGCAGCCCCCAGCACAGCCTGGTGTGAGAAATGATCCTCACTTTCAGAAATTTTAAAGGTTTATTAAAACCTTATTAAATATACAACACAAGACTGAATAGAGAAAATATCACAGCGCCAGGAGCAGAGGATTTTCCCACCATGTGCTCACCCACACAGTGGAGGTTTCACCTTTTAACCCTTTGGCCCCTCCCAAAGTTCTGTCCATCGACTCCTCCTTGGCTGGCCAGTGCTGGAGAACACTTCCTGACATTCTGACTGGGGGCAACTGTTGCCATGGAAACGAGCCCACCCTCCCAAATGTCCCAAACCCAGGGCAGCCCTGATAACAACGCAAGGGGGGTAAAACAAAACTCTAAATCTATAAAACTTCTCCTGGCATCGATACATGAAAATTGCCTTTTAATTGTGAGAGTCAGCCATGGCATCACTCATCCATCATCCTGGTGTGCATTTCCCCCTGCCCTGCTCTGGTGGGAGCCTCCCCAGCAGGGACATCTCCTCCTGTGTGTGTGACATTGCTGAGAGCTCTCTGAGTCTGTCCTGCCCACCTTGGCCTTGCTGCCCATCTGTTGGATTAAGCTTTTTTTTTTGACTTTGAGATGGGGTAATTGAGAGGTGTTTTAAAACCTTTAATTCTATTTTTAAAACCTTTTATTCTCCTTTTATTCTATTTTTAGTCTTATGAGAAGGGTGAGACAATACAGATGTTATAATTTATGTTACTACAATCAGAAGCTACTTATTTTTTGATTATAATACATTATAAGTGTTTCTTGGCTTATCAGTTTTAGCTACACTATGCTGTAAATGCTTTAAAGCTAATTACTTTAAATTACCTTTTTGTGGGGTTTGATACAATGTATTTTTTATAATTTTATTTCTCTAAAGTATTTACTCTTATTTGTAAGGCTATTTTTTGAAACTTGTTTCTAGTTCTATTTTTCTCTTAACAATGTTTGTCCTATTTTATGGCATTTTCATGTCAGCATTTCTTATCCTAAGGTTTGTGCACAGATGCATACTACGTGAGTTTTCTGTCCTGAAATCAGCTCTTCATTACACCCACCCTGGCATTGGGGAGCATTCCCACCACTGTCCAGGGGAGCTCTGGCCTTCCCCTGTCCCCTCACCCATCCTTCTGGCAGTGTCCCTCAGTGACCAGGGTGTCCCCAGGAGCTCCGTGGGCTGCAGTTCTGCTGTTACGTACTCCATCAATCCCTTTCCTTGCTTATTTTCATCCCGACTTCATCTTTCTCCATTTCATCCACAACCTTCCTCATTTCCAGGTGGTTCCAGCCCTGCTCCTTGTGTTTATGTACATTTGCTGCCAACCTTCACATTTCAGCCTCCTTCACACTTCCCTTTGCTTTGCTTTTATGGCCTTTTATGATGTTTGTGTTACATCAAGGCTCTTTCCCTTTTTATCCCCTTCCCGCCCCTGGATAATTATTCCTCCATCCATGGCTTTTATTGCCTGCCTTTATCACGAGTGTTTCTGAGGGTGACAGGAGTGTGTGGAGCCATGGGCTGTGTCTGGCAGCTCAGGCACTGGGCAGGACTGGCCGTGCTTTGCTGGTGGGTTCTGCCTTTCTCCTGATGGACTCTCCCTGTGCAGAACCTGAGCCCCCTCAGCTGATCTGAGTCCTCCCTGCCTCGGCCTCCTCAGGAAGCCATGGCACCTTCAGGTGCATTTTTGTCTGTCTCATCATGGGCTGGGAGAGGTGACAATGTGTCCTGAATCACAGAATTCCTGAGGACTATCCATTCAAACCATCCCTGTGGTTCCTGCAGCCACAGTTTTGGGATGTGAGAAATGATCCTCCCTTTCAAAAATTTTAAAGGTTTATTAAAACCTTATCAAAAATACAACACAAGACTGAATAGAGAAAATATCACAGCACTGGGAGCAGAGGATTTTCCCACCATGTGCTCACCCACACAGTGGAGGTTTCACCTTTTAACCCTTTGGCCCCTCCCAAAGTTCTGTCCATCAACTCCTCCTTGGCTGTCCAGTGCTGGAGATCACTTCCTGACATCCTGATTGGGGGCAGCTGTTGCCATGGAAACGAGCCCACCCGCCCAAATGTCCCAAACCCAGGGCACCCCTGATAACAGCGCAAGGGGGGTAAAACACAACTCTAAATCTATAAAACTTCTCCTGGCATCGACACATGAAATTTGCCTTTTGATTGTGAGAGTCAACCATGGCATTACTCATCCATCACAGGGGGAAAGGAAGGGCCCAGACCTCGACATCAGCAGAGGCATGAGGTCATCTCTGCTCCCTGTGTGGGGTGGGAGGCAATGGCAGCCCCTTTGGGAATGCTGGTTTCTCCTGGGAGACAGCCTGTGGAGCTCAGGGAGCACCTCTCGCCCCTAGAGGGATCTGACCCAGCCCATGGGTGATTTATGTGTCAACCCATGCTGACAACGGGCAGGTGGCTGATCAGAAATGGGAGCAGAGGGGATGGATGCTCTTCTTCACACCCCCAGAGCTCCTCCCCACATCAGGAGTGAGCAGATAGCATCACCACGCTCCATTAATGATGCTCCTCACCTCAGTCTTGTTGCTACCCAGGAGAATCCAGCCCCAGGACTGTGTTCCGCTGGCTCAGGTTTGTCCCTGCAGCAAGGGTGGCCAAACAATGTCCACGTGAAGATTGTCCACTCTCTACAGCTCCTGAAAGGTGGCTGTGGCCAGGTGGGGTTGGGCTCTTTCTCCAGGAACTGACAGAACCAGAGGACACAGTCTCAACTGCCCTAAGGGAAATCCAGGCTGGATATCAGGAAAAAGTTTTTCATGGCAAGAGTGATAAAATTCTGGAATGGCTGCCCGGGGAGGTGGTGGAGTCACCATCCCTGGGTGTGTTTGAAACAAGCCTGGATGTGGCACTGGGTGCCAGGGTTTAGTTGAGGTGCTGAGGTTGGGTTGGACTCGATGGTCTCTAAGGTCTCTTCCAACCCAGTGATTCTGTGATTCTGTGAATTCTGTGATTCTGTGAATTCTGTCAATTCTGTGAAGATGAGCTGGAAAAGGCCCAGGACAGAGTTCTGTGCTCAGGGAGAGTGTCCATGTGGAGCAGAGTCAGTCCGCTCCACAGTCATGGCAGCCTGGGAGATGGAAGAGGGAAATTATTTTGGCAGGAAAAGGAGCCCTGACAACCTGTGAGGAGAAGTCCAGGCATGCCACCATGGAAAGGTCTCAGCACAAATATTAAGCAGCCCCTGAGGCAGGGGGTGTTGGGAAATCAGCCCTGCACAGATACCAGGGCAGGGAACAGAAACTGCCAGGGCAGCAGGGAAGGTCTCAGGTCAGACGAGGGGTCCCAGGTTAGAAGGTGAAGGTCCCCTGGGACTGAGAGGTCCCCTCCCAGGTGAAGGTCCCAGGGCAGAGCAGGGCAGTGGGCACAGGGAGGCTGCAGGAGTCACACCGTGGTTCCTCCTGCACAGAAAGCCACCCACCACCTCCTCAGCAGGAAACCCAGAGGCACAGAACAGTGGAATCTCCTGAGCTGGAAGGGACCCCAAGGATCAGCCAGTCCAGCCCCTGTCCCTACCCAGACCCCCAGCAACCCCACCCTGGCATCCCTGGAGCTCTCGAAGGGACCCCGAGGATCAGCTAGTCCAGCCCCTGTCCCTACCCAGACCCCCAGCAACCCCACCCTGGGCATCCCTGGAGCTCTGGCAGCCTCGGGGCCGTGCCCATTCCCTGGGGAGCCTGGGCAGTGCCAGCACCCTCTGGGGGAAGAACCTTGCCCTGATCTCCAGCCTGACCTGCCCTGATGGGGACTGTCTGCTTCACCACTGTCAGGATTTTCAAGCCTGGCCACCCCCTCCAGCTCCCAGGCTCTTTCAGATTTCCACCAGCTCCTTTTCCCAGTCTCTCAGCCTTTTTCCCCTTTCTGTGTTGGAGCGATGAAATCCCATCGCAGTGCATCTAAAACAGCTTCATTCCCATATCACCCCCACTGTCCTTATTTATTTTCACTTCTTATCAAGAAAATCCCATTTTTCCCGGTGTTGCTGGAGCCTTTGTGATGATTTCAGCTCTGTACTGAGCTCTGGTGTCCCACCAGGCTGGTGTGGAGGACTCAGTGCTGATAAAGGGATAAAGGACCTTGCAGGGATCTTCTCCTGCTTTCCTGAGCTGTAACCTTCCCTTTATCCGTGGATGTTTCAGTGACCACATGCCCTTGGGAGGGACAGCAGGAGCAAAAATCTCCAAGCAGGAGCTGGTAGCACTGTCACATAAATCCACAATGCTCAGGGACTCAGGGAAAACACAGAGGGATTCAGAGAGGGATGGAATTGGGGCGTGAGGCACGGGGCAAAGGTTTGGTTTTATTGCTGGATCAGCTGATGAACGCAGGGATGGGATCTGAATAAAGGCAGGGGGAGGCCTTAGCAAATCCTCCAGAGGAAAACAGCGAGAAGCTGGGTGTGAAAAACTCTGGTTTGCCATTTTTCCTTGGCTCAGCCCCTTCACACAGCCAGCAGTGGCTGCTCCCCCTTCTCCAAGGAGATGGAGCTCAAGGCTGGGCTCAGGCTGAGACAGGGTCAGGAGGACCTGACAGCCTTGTCCTGGGCCTGCCCAGGTCTGTGAGAGTCCCACAGTGCTGCCCAAGGGGTAACAGATGTTACCCCTCATTTTAGCCCCATGGGGGATCCCGAGTGCAGCCAGGAGAACCTCACAGCTTCCCCCACACTCCCTCTCCACAGGGTAACAGCCAAACCCTTGTTTTTCTTTCTGTCTCTTG
The DNA here is from genome assembly GCF_031753505.1 of Anomalospiza imberbis. Lineage (NCBI taxonomy): Eukaryota > Metazoa > Chordata > Aves > Passeriformes > Viduidae > Anomalospiza > Anomalospiza imberbis. The sequence goes on from NC_089705.1 coordinate 1,932,134, forward strand.
TTAGAGCTTTCCCTCGCAGCTGCTGGAGTAATTTAATTAAATTTTAATGCTCCTCGCTGGCTCCTCTCCAAGGGCAGGAGCCACAGCTTGTCACCTGGAGGGCACAGCTCCCGGGGAGCCGGCACAGCCCCGGGAACATGCTGCTTCCGGCTCGGGAGGCTCCTGATGACAGCTTTAGGAGAAGCCCCACCGTGTGTGAGCAGCCCCAAGGGCAGCCCCTGCTCCTAGGCAGCTCCAAGGGGATGCTGAGCTCTCCCGAGATGTGCTGAGCTCCCTCCCGTGTCTGGCTCCAGCCAGGAAGCAGCAAACCCCTGTCAGCTCCAGGGCAGAGGAGCCAGGACGGTGCTGGGCAGCCTGGGGGACCCCAGCAGCATCTGCTGGTACAGGAAGGATGGGAGAAGTGGGAGTCTGATGGTCTCAGCAGGGCTGGATCTCAGCCAGAACTGAGCAATAAATCCTGGAGCAAACCCTTCTTCCCTGTCAGCTGAATGCTCGTTTACCTTTGGGTCTTCTCTTCTGCCTTCCTTCCTCCCAGCATCTCCACCCTTCTCCAAAGACAGGGAGAAATCCCTGTTGGTGTGCAGTGTCCTGGCTGGGACAGTCCCCAGGCCCTGCCAGAGCTCTCCATTGGCCCAAAGACAGCCCCCCTCAATGCCCCAGAGCCCACGGCCTCCCCCAGCGCCTCTCATGGAATCAGAGCATCAATAATGTTGGAAAACACCTCCAGATCTCCAGCCCAACCTTGGACCAAATACCCCCATGCCCATCAAACACTGTCCCCAAGTGCCACATCTGCTTGATTTTTGATCACTCCCAGGGATGGTGACTGCACCACTGCCCTGGGCAGCTGTGCCAGGGCTGGATCATCCTTTCAGTGAAGAAATTCCTAAAATCCACCCTGAGCCTGCCCTGGCCCAGCCTGAGGCCGTTCCCTCTCCTCCTGTCCCTGTTCCCTGGAGCAGAGCCCGACCCCCCCGGCTGTCCCCTCCTGTCAGGAGTTGTGCAGAGCCACAAGGTCCCCCCTGAGCCTCCTTTTCTCCAGGCTGAGCCCCTTCCCAGCTCCCTCAGCCTCTCCTGGGGCTCCAGCCCCTTCCCAGCTCCGTTCGCTGCCCTGGACTCACCCCAGCCCCTGCATGTCTGTGCTGTGGTGAGGGGACTCCCTTCCCTGCAAGGGTCTCTGCATGTCTGGAGCTCTCCATCACCCCTGCCCCCACATCCTGGGCTGCAGCAGTCCCTCCTCTGCCTCCCAGGAGGGTCCCAGTGCCCTGTCCTGCCCCTGCCCTGTGCCCAGCATCCCCAGCATCCTCACAGGGAGGCCTGCAGCCAGCAGAGGACACATCCCACTTCTATTCTCTCCTCTCTGCTGCTCCCTCTCTTTCTGCTCCCCCAGAGGCAGGAACAAACACCAAGGGAAGTTTCAGATCCTTTGGAATGGAAGAATTCTGCTCTGGAAGAGGCAGTGGCACAGGGCACAGGGAGCTGCCCCTCTGCAGCAGGAATAAAATAAGCACTGGCCTTGGCACCAGTGGCTGCTCTGGGCACATCAGCAGCACCATGGGACAAGCAGGGGTGGCAGAACAGACAAGTGGAACAAAACCTCCCTCTGCTGTTCCCCTGTAAGAGTTAAACTCACTGAGAGCTGTTTTCCGTGCATTTCTTGGAAAGCACAACCTCAGCCAAGCTTGGGAGAGTTGAGCTCCTGGAGAAGATCCCAGCCATTACCAGACAGAGACAAACCCATGAGGGACAAAGTCCCATTAGAGTCAGGAATGGGATTCCATCCTGCTGGCTGCCACGGCCACCCTGGGAGTGCTGGGAGGGGGACAGGGAGCCCACAGGCACCCTGGGCACAGCTGCATGCCCCAGGCAGCAGAGCCCTGCCAGTCCCCAGGGCCCCTGTGCTCCAGGCAGAACACAGAAAGCAGGAAAACCCTGTCTGCAGCACCAGCAACAGAGACAGGGGGAAATGTCAGGATATTTCCACAGCTCTGGGAGCAATCAGGCTCATAAATCACAGCTTAGCAGTGCAGTCCCACAGCTGAGGGGCTCCTGCTCCAGCCCCTCACAGGGGAGAGCTCCCGAAGGAAAAGCAGAGCTCCAGGTGAGCTTGGGTAAAATCCTGATGCCAGAGTGAGCCAGGATGGCTGAAGAGGGTCTGGCTCTGCTAAAGGAGTGTCCACGAGCACAGCTGAGGGTGGGTGGCTGTGCAGGGGAGGGTGGAGGAAGGAGTGAAGGTTTCTGTGGTGGGGAAGGTACTTCAGGGAGGTTGGTTCTTCCCCAGCTCTCCAAGAGCTCTTCCCAAAAAAGCACCTTGCTGCCAAAGGGCATCATTCCCAAGGGAGAATGTTCCAGCAGCTTCTTTTGAAGTGCTCCAAGGGAATGACTGGGGAAAACTCCTCAGCACTTTGCTCCTGGAACTATCCCTGCTCTTTATCCCATGGTCCTTTTAATCTGCTGAGGAGGAGGAAGGGCAGAGGACACCCTGTGCTGGGCTGGTCCCCTGCCCCAGGGAGGGGTCCCTCCCACCCCTGTCCTCCCAGCCCACCAGCTCTTTGTGCCAGCCCTCCTGGAGACAGCCAGGACAGGGACACCCCTGAGAAAGAGCACCAGAGGGTGTCCCTGGGGATCTGTGTGGTCTGGGATGGACCAGCAGCACAGGTAATGGTAACAGACTGGTGTTGCTGAGGACTGGAAAATCCTGGGGAGAGAGAAAGGACCCATCAGAGCCTAACCCCACTCCAAGGCACAGAGAACACCTCATTTTAACAGAAATCTCACCCTTTTGGATGTCATCACAGGATTTCTGCCCATTTCTGCACAGCTTTCCTGTATTCCTGCTGGTGGGCAGTGGCCAGGACATGGGTGAAGCCAACCACTAGAAGAAATCCTAGAGAAATCACTTTCTATGTAAATAACTCAATAAGAATTTCTGTCTTCTTCAAAATTCAATTCTTACAATGCAGAACAGCAGAAAATCTGGCCTAGAGTGGTTATCAGGGTTTGAGTAGATTTCCTTGCAGGTGTTTGTGCTGACTGTCCTGGATAAGAGTCATTATTAGTTTTGCATCTACTCAAATACTGCCTGTGAGAACAAATCCATCCGAGAGAAAGGCTCGTGTTGAAAAATGTTGGGTTGAAATTCAGTGTCACCAAGGTGGGGTCCTCTTCACAACTCTGTGTGGTCTGAAAAGAAAGGCAAGGAGTAGAACATGGGGAAGATATCCCAGAAAGATTTGAGGTTTTACTGGATGAATGGGAAGGGATGGATGGATGGATGGATGGATGGATGGATGGAATCATGGATGGATAGATGGAGGGATGGATGGATTCCTGCCTGTGTAGAGGGAGCTGAGTGGGGCCCACTGTCTGCCACATCCATTCCCAGTCCCATCCTCAGACTTCTCCAATCTCTAGGGAAACTCTTTGGGCTTGTTTATATTCCTGCCAAGATGTAAAAACAACAGCCTGCAAAGTTATCTTCCCCTGTTATCTTTATTGTTTGTACAGTGCAGATTTCCCTCACTGTACAGAGCAGGGGTTTTATTCTCCCTGGAAAACAGCCTGAACTTGGGGTAGGGAGCACACCAGGCACTGGAATGCATTTCTGGAGCTTGTTAACCTCCAGCTCCACTGCTCTGCCCTGGTGACCTCCTTGTCATTGCTGGGGACCCCCATTAACTGTGAACCTGGGCAATTCTTCATGGATCTGGTCAGGATTTGCTTTGAAGTCAGATTTCCCATTCCACTGGCAGGGATCTCTTTGGGTCTGAGTTAAAAAGAAAACAAAAACACAGGAAAAGGTCCCCCATCAGGATAAATGAAATTCTCCATTTTGATATAATCTGGATGTTTGGGTGCTGCTGCAATTCTGAGCTTCCTCATGAAAGGAAATTCCAGCAGCTCTGGAGTGGAGCCCTCTGACCTCACCCAGATATTTTGGTTCGATCTTTTTATCCAATGCTGAAATTTGCCAAAAGCAATTCCCTGGAGAAAAAGTTCTGCTTTGATGTGTAGGCAGTTTCCAGGAGAAATATTCTCCATTCCCAAACATTCCCCAGCCCTAATTGTGGTGTTTCACAGGATGTTTTCACTGAAGCCCGACTTTCCAGGCAGCAGATGTGTCACTAACCTGGAGATAACCTGGATGGATGATCCCAGAAATGCAGGACTGACTGATGCACAACACGTTTGGAGAGGATCAGATGCTTGGTTAAAAATCCAGACACCAGGACAAGGTCCAGGAGAATCAGGCCTGGAGAAAATGGGAATGTCAATTGTTCAGTAGGTTCATTTTGTAATCCGGGGCATTACATGGGGAATCTCATCCCAGGGGCTGGTCCAGGAGCTCTCCAGTGCAGCCTCAAGGTGTCTTCTCCTCTTACTGACAGAGCCACGATGTCTGATTTGATTTTAGCAGAAACAGCTCCAGCATTTGCTCACTGACATCTAACAATTCCCTGTTCCTCCTGATGCATTTGTTCACTGACATCCAGCAATTCCCTGTTCCTCCTGATGCCTCATTTCTTCTGTTGTGGGGTTCTCTGTGTGTGCAGTGAAAATCCAGAGACAAACAGCCAATTCCCAAGGGCTTCATCATATTTTCTCATCCAGGCATGGCTTGCCAGAGTACCTCAGAACATTTCCAACCATTCCTTAATAAACCAACAACCTGCCTCGGCAAACAGGCAGAGTTATCCCTTGTCAGTGAAGTCAAGGACATGGACATCAGCTGGTTTGCCAGAGGTTATAAAAATCTTTGTCCTTGCATGCCCCTGTGCTCTGCAGGCAATATCTGGCACAGGTTTTTGAAGCATTGTGCAGGTGCAGTGACTGACACTCAAGTAACAAACAAACCCTGTTGTGTTTGGTTGGTCTTCCAGCATTTCTGGAAGCTCTTCTGCTGCCTCATGCTTTGGGGAGAGCACAGTGAGATGGTCCCTGTGTCCACCAGGGCTGTAAAAACCACCTGGGAGCTTTTCCTCAGCCTCAGCAGGAAGAAGAAGAGAGTCCCACTACAGGGAGGGGGGGATGAGTTTGTTCTCTGAGGTGACAGTGCCTTGGAGAAGCACAGATTGAGCTGCATTCAGAGTCTGCCTCTTCCTTCCTCCACCCCAATGTCTGCTCTGAACACAACACCAAGTGATGGACATAAATACCAGGGCATAATTAACATTTCCTTTCTCTTCCAAGTTTGGGAGCTGTAGATGATCCTTTCAAGTCGCTCTGCTTTTCCTGTTCTGGTCATCAAAGCCCTGCTGGGCTCGGCATTGTTCCCCTCAATAATTCATCTCAAATATTCTTGGTGCTGCTTAAGATTGATGATGTTTTCTCCTTTCCTTTCTCTTTATATTGTCACTTAACTGCTCTGGCTCACAAAGCTGTTAATCTTTCACACACATGCTTACGTTAAGCTGCTTAAGAGCACTGCAAACACTTTATCCTCATAAAGATTGAACTGCCCTGATATGAAACTTGTAGCCCCGGAATAGAACAAAATTTACGTACGCAAATAAAAGCTGAAGGTCAGGGACAGACAGAGAGGCTGTAAATATTCCTGGGCCCAGATTTCAGAGGATTTTGAGAGAAGGGATGGGTTGATTTGCTCCCAGCTGGTTCTGTGCCCTGAGTCAGCAGAAGGAGCAAGGAAATGGCCACAAAGCTCATGTCCCAGAGAGGTCAGCTCTAGACCTCATCCCATCCCAGCCTGGTGGGGCCATGCTCTGGGTTAGAGAGGCTCAGGAAAATTCCTGAAGTTTTTTCTCCCTGGGATGAAAACTAAAAATGAAAATAAATATTAAATATGAAAATTAAAATAAAATTTAATTTTAAAGATTAAGATTTAAATTTAAATTTAAATTTTAAATTAATATTAAAATTAAATAAAATCTTGTCTGATAAAAGTACCAAGGTGAAAACCCTGGGGCGAGCAGGAGGTTTGACTGAGCCATTGGCTTTGCCCCTTGGTGGGCACCAGACAGAGCCAGGGCTGCACCACAAATCCTGCTTGGGCTGCAGCTCCTCCCTGCAAGGCAGGAGCAAAGAGGCAGCCGTGGCCATGGCTGCAGGGGTCTGTCACAGGTGGCTCTGCTGGGAGGTGAAGTTTTGGGTCTGGCCCTCCTTGGCCATTTCTTCTCCTGGGGATTTGGGCAGGAGTACCACTTTGGTTGCTTTGGTCAGTGACCCAGGAACCCAGAAATCCTCCCTGCTCGCCCTGCTCTGCCCCGGGGGAGGCTCCTGGTCAGTCCCCTGGCTCTCCCTGGGTGCTGGCAGCCCTGGCTGCTCCCCCTGAGCTGGGCTCTGGCTCAGAGCTGGCACCTGGGGAAGGGTGACCAGCCACAGGAGCTCGAGAACAGTGGGACCAGAACCACTAAAAGCTTTCCAGAGCTTTCTCTCAACCTGTTTGGAGCCACCAAGGTTTTGCAGGTACCAGCGTGGGCCCAGTGAGCCCAGGCTGGGGTCACTGGGAGAAGGATGCAGGCGTTTCCAGGTTGTAAGGGCAGCTCCATCCCAGAGTTGATCATGGAATATTTGCAGAGTAAACTCTAAATGGTGTCATAGGAAAGGTTTATGGCTGAGATGGACCCAGCACATTCCCCAGCACCAGGCACATTAATTAATGAAGTGCTTTATTAAAGCTTTCACTTAATTAACTTAATTAACTAGACCTGGTGCATTTGTTTAGATTTTCTTGTGGTCTTCTAGAATCACACAGTGCTTGGGGTTGGAAGTATCTTAGAGATTCTGTAACTCCAACTCCTCTGCCCTGGGTTCCACTGTCCCAGGTAGCTCCAAGCCCTGTCCACCCTGGCCTTGGACACTTCCAGGGATGGGCACCTACAGCTTCTCTGCATAACCTCATGCATTAAAAATGTTCTTCGTGGAGCCCAGGAGGTGGCCAGCACAGGCAGCTACTTCTAGGCCTATTTCCCATGGCTAAAGCCAAGCCAAGACATATTTATTCCTTCTCTGGTTTTGAAAGGTGTTTCTCTCTGAGGACAGTTTGGAATCGCCCCTGGCTCAATGCCTGGCAGCAGGGGTTTGCCCTCTGTTCCCTGTACTGCTCCAGAGCAGCAGCACAAACCCCAGGCAGCCTTTTGATGCCAGGATCAGGGATAGGCTGGACTTGCCCTTGGGGCAGGATTTAACCCCTTGCAGTGGCTGAGACAGCTCAGGAAGCCTTAGGGGCTGCAGGGGCCCAAAGACAAGCCCTGTCAGAGTGAAAGGCTCTGGGACCTTTCCCAGTTGTGGCTCCATTAATGGAAGTGACTTCTCTGTGCTGGGCTGCTCTGTTGTGAGGAACCATCCTATCTGGTCCTTGTCACAATGCCCCAAAGTCCTTGGTGTCCAGTGCTGCACCCCTGGGTCACTCTGGTCCTGAGTGCACTGGCTGTCCAGTCCTGCTGACATTTATTTCCCAATTACAACTGTGCAGAGCTTAAGACGAAAAGAAGAATAATATGAAGAGCAGCTCTGAGCAGGTGACACATCCCAGTGAAGGATTTGGGCCCAGTGCACCTTCAGCAGGTCTGGGATGGTGGCCTAACCTGACCTGTGCAGGGCTGTGCAGCACAGTATGGACAAATCCAGTAGATCCCCTGTTGCTTTTCCTTGACTTGCAGCTCCCTGCCAAAACTTGATCCTGTTTCTTGGAAAGCCCTGGAACGAGGCCTCTGAATCCCTCTTTTCCTCTCCAATATTTCCTCTCAGCTCTCTCCAGCAGTGATTCCTCTCTCCTCTTTTCCCTTCCAGCTGGGAAAGCGCTATCAGTGAATCCCGCCAGCCTCGGGAGCTGCGGTGAAAGGGTTAAACTTTCCCAGGGCTTGCGGTGGGGATGCAATTTATAATTGTGTTTTCCAGGAGAGCCATAAACTTGTCTGCTATCAGTTCTCTGGCTGAGGCGGCGGCTCATCAAGAGTTGCATCGGGGATGAGGTATAATTCAACCAATTATAACTGGCAGGTTATGCTGCACTTGTAAAGTGCGGGTTTTAGAGCCTGCAATTGCTGATAAACAGGGCTGCAGGCAGAGCAGAGCAAAATCTGCTCGCCGGGAAAGGAGAATTGTATCATTTAACCCTTTCCTCCCAGGGCAGTGCGGTGTTGCTGCCAGGGATGCTCTGCAGGTGTGGTGGGGAGGGAGGGCACCTGCGGAGGGGCTGCTCCAGGGATCCGTGGTGGGGAGGCAGAGGGGATTTGGGCTGGAGTGCTTGGGGTTGGGAAAATGCATCTGCAAAAGAGGAGCTTTCCTGTCCCTGGGTCTGCAGCCTCTGTGCAGCACAGAGGAGCCCTTGGGGAGCTGTGTCCTCTCCTCCTGACGCCGAACCTTTGTCTTTTCATCCTCCATTTAGATCTAAAATTCAGTGAATTCAACAGAAATCAGTGTAATCTCACTATTGGATATTTGTGCTTTAGTCTGGGTGCAGCTCCTTTCAGATGACACGGAATTACATCACAGAGGTGGGAACAGGCAAACTTGAGCCAAACTTCCATGAATGCTGGGAGGGAGAGCAAAGGTTGCCTGGGCTGCAAAATAAATCCCTTTCCCTGCTGCTGCAGAGGCTCCGGCCCCCCAAAGCTTCTGCTTGGCCATTGAAGCTCCTCAGAGCCACTGTGGGAGACGGGAGGAGGAGGAGGAGGAGGAGGAGGAGGCAGCAGCTGCTCAGCCAGGTGCCAAAGGCAGTGAACTGTGCACAGTTTAGGGGGTCCAGCCCCTCTGTGAAGGAAAGGGTTAAGCAGATCCGCTTCCTGTTACCGTCAGCCCCAACTTCGTGACCCCAACAGCTCCGGGACATCATTGCCCTGCAGCTGGAGAGACATTTGGGATCAGGGCCACCAGGGGGCAAGCTGGCATTGCCACAAGACGGGCAGGCCGCGCCCGCAGCCCTGCGAGCCCCTCCGCGGGTCCCTGCGGGGCTGCCGGGGCAGCCAGCCGGCTCGGAGGCTCGGGAAGGCGGCAGGAATCTGCCCCTATGGAATTCCCCAGGCTGCGGTGAGCCAGGGCCATTCCTCTGCACACGGCTGGACGTTTTTGTGACTGGGGTGGGCTGCAGGAAATTCGCTTCTGACGATGATTGTGTAGAACCAACATCACCCACAATGGCTGGGTTGGGTTTGGTGGCCCTGCAAGGGACAGCTGGGACAGCAAAGGGGGGCCCTGTGTCCACCCCTTGTGTGTGACCTGTGCCCAGTGAGGGGACAGGACAGGGGGGGCTCTGTCTTGGGCGCAAACAGCACAAAGCCCAGCCCTGCTGATGCTCATTGAGCTCTCATTTTCTCCAGGCTGGAGGCAGGGATTTACTCTGTAGATTTTCTTCTCGGTGTTTCTGCCCACAAGCTGTCTCCAGCCTTCTGCTTTTTGCATTTGTTGCTCCTGGCTCGCTCAGGGAGCCAAGGAAGGGCCCTGTGCCCTTCCCTGCCAGCAGCAGTGCCCGTGCTGGCTGGAGGATGCTGCTGCTCCTGGGGCACTCTGGGGGAAGGCAGCGGGTCAGCGCTGAGCCAGGCAGCTCTGATAAATGCAGCAGCGCAGCAGGGATGCCTCTGATACCCCTGGGAGGTATTTCCTTAATTTCTGAGTCACCCAGTGTTTTCCCCAGTGCTTCCTTAGTCATCCTGCCAGAAGCGCTTTCCAGCTGCTGCTAGGAGTCTCCTCTGCGCAGCCTAAATTCCTTTCCTGCTGCCTGAACCACCCCAGGCATGCAGAGCACACCTTTGTCCTTGCTGTAGCAATCCTGTGCATCCCCTCAGATCGATGCTGTGCCCCAGCTAAACATGCCACCTGTCCCTCTCTTTCTTTGGAGAATGTCATCCCAGGCCTCTGATCATTCTTGTCACTGGCCTCGGGGCGATGCCCAAGTGCTTCACAGCTTCCTCGAAGAAAGGAAGAGCTCAGGGCCAGTGGAACCAGGGGTGTGACCCTGCCAGGAAGGGCCAGGAATGCAGATTTTTTATGCCTTGGCCCGAATAAATGTGAAGCAAGCAGAGAGGGATGGCACAAAAGCAGCATCTGAGCAGCCCCCGCTGTCCTCAGCCGAGATAAGGCTGGGAAATGTTATCTGGTAGCTTGGGGAAGAAAGGGCTGGGTGGCTGAATAAATAAAAGTAACATCAAAAGCTTCTGCAAGTCCTTTTCAGTTACTAATCCCAAGTATCCGGGATTAGGCATTTCCCACAAAACATTCGTGTTTTCAGTCATTTTACAGAGTGACAATATCACAATAACAACGTGACAATGGCTTTGTGAAAGGACAATGGTACACACAGCCCACACCTGAGCAGCAGCTATTTTTTGCCAATGAAGTTGCAGTGAATTGATCCATAAACTAAAACTAAAAAAGGATAAATGTAGGGTGATTTTCCTGAAGAATTTCTAAAGTTAAAAATCAAAGGCTTGGATTCAACAAGAGTCCCTAGAGGAAATTTGTAGTGTAGGTTGCCCCAGACCTGCATTGATGTCTCCTGCCTTCCAAATCTTTGAAACAATGAAATAATGAGAGGGTTTGGCAATTTCTATCCATGTTTTCAGCGAGGGTTAGGAATCCCAGCAGATCCCTCTGCACTGGGAATGAGCACAGTGTGTGGGTGATGTGCTGCAGACCGGAAAGGCGTGGAGAGGCTCAGGACTGCTCCTCCCCACCTGAGTCTGGCTGCAGGAGCCAGCCCTGCACCAAGAGGCTGCTCTGGGGACAGAGGTGGAGTTTGACACGGCCTGGAGCAGCTCCTCCTTTGGTCCTGCTGCACTACCTGGGTTTGGCTTTCTGTTTGTAACCAGCAACAGCTCCTCGACTCCTCCCTTGCTCACATACAGAATTAATGCTGAGGCTCCCAAAATATCTTTAAATTGGCCAGTTATAACAAATGTGGGGCACTGGTTTTATTTCTAAAGGATCAAAGTTTAAGGAAGGAGCTGGACTATGTAAGAACAGAGTTATTTGAGCCTGGCACAGCTAAGGGGGGAAATCCCATCTCACAGGATGGGGGTAGGGGGTGCATCAGTCTGTGAGGTCACAAATGAAACTTCTGGTGGTTTTTGTGAGTTGGGGAGAGCACCAAAGGCAGTGAGAGGGCCGGCATGGTTCTGCCTGTCATTCCAGACATAGAAGGACATGACTATGTCTATGCCATTCATTACTCAACCACGACAAAAACCCCAAGGCCATTTTGGCATTCAGGCCAGTGGAAAAAAGTCCAGACTGCAGGAAAACACAGAGGAATGAAGGTGGATTGAGTCCTCCCACCTGCAGCAGCAGGACTGGGGATGAGGCTGGTGGCAGAAGCCCCTTTTGGTCAGTCCCTGGGTGTTTGTGTGACCACAGTTCAAGGGTGGTCTGCACTTCTGCTGCAAAAGAACCAAAACTACCAGTCAGATCTTCATTGTCACCTGCTCCACACACCTGTAAGTGCACACTGTGACCCCAAACCCAGCCTGCTCCTCCCAGGCTGGGCACTCAGGAGCTGCCAGAGGGATTTCCCTGCTCTGTTCCTGCAGGAATGGGATTGATTTCCCCCACAAAGGCGGGTGGTGAGTTCATGCTCCTGCTGTGGGACAGCCATCACTCTGACAGAGATGGGATTTCCTTCCTCCTCCTTATTCCAGCCAGGCCAGGGATGTGGATTTCTTTGGAGCAGCACTCTGTCCTGCTCTTATTTAACCACTTTCACTCCTGAATCTGTACTCATCCCTCCACTGCAGGGCTCATTCCAGGTACCTCCTGTGCATCCTGGCAGTGGAATCTCAGGATTGTTAGGGTTGGAGAAGACCTCCAGGAAGTTCAAATCCAACCTTTGACCACCACCATGCCCAAGGTGCCATTTCCAGCCTTTGCTCGGGCACCTCCAGGGATAGTGAGCCCACCACTGCCCAGGGCAGTTCCAATGCCCAACCATCCTTTCAGTGAAGAAATTTCCCAATATCCACCCTGAGCCTGCCCTGGCCCAGCCTGAGGCCGTTCCCTCTCCTCCTGTCCCTGTTCCCTGGAGCAGAGCCTGACCCCCCTGGCTGTCAGGAGTTGTGCAGAGCCACAAGGTGCCCCTAAGCCTCCTTTTCTCCAGGCTGAGCCCCTTCCCAGCTCCCATAGCCTCTCCTGGGGCTGCAGACCCTTCCCAGCTCCTTTCCCTGCCCAGGTGTGTCCTGCTCCAAGCTGACCCCAGGGCTGGAGGTGTCTCATCAGTTCCCAGCTCACTGGTCACTGCCCTGGTCCTGCTGCCACATTATTGCTGGACAGCCCAGGTGTCATTGGCTTTATTGGCCACCTGGGCACACCTGGGCTCCAGTTCAGCTGCTGTCACCAGCACCCAAATGAAGGTGACAGCCCAAACAGCTCCCTGGAGGATCAGTGTGCACTGGGATCAGTGTGTACTGGGATCACAGAGCTGGGATCAATGTTCAGTGGGATCAATGTTCAGTGGGATCAGTGTGCAGCGGGATCAGTGTGCAGTGGGATCAGTTTTCAATGAGATCAGTGTGCAATGGGATCAGTGTTCAGTGGGATCAGTGTTCAATGGGATCAGTGTGCAGTGGGATCAGTGTGCAATGGGATCAGTGTGCAGTGTTTAATGGGATCAGTGAGCAGCGGGATCACAGGGCTGGGATCAGTGTTCAGTGGGATTGGTGTGCAGTTGGATTAGTGTTCAGTGGGATTGGTGTGCAGTGGGATCAGTTTTCAATGGGATCAGTGCTCAATGGGATCAGTGAGCAGTGGGATCACAGTTTGTAGTGGGATCAGTTTGCAGTGGGATCACAGAGCTGGGATCAGTGTTCAATGGGATCAGTGTGCAGTGGGATCGGTGAGCCGCGGGATCACAGGTCCGGGATCAGTTTTCAATGGGATCAGTGTGCAATGGGATCAGTGTGCAGTGTGCTGGGATCGCGGCGGTCCCGGAGCCGGCACCGCTAGAGGGAAGCACGAAGCCGCGGTCGCTGCCGGCTCCGGAGGCTGGAGAGGATGCAGGGGACAAAAGGAAGGAGCTGCAGGGACGGGGACAGCCGGGTTCCTCCTGCTCACACTCCCGCGGGTCCGGCTGAGCCGCTGAGCCGGAGGAGCACAGTGAAATCGGCTCTTCCTGAACAGCCCAAACCTTGGTTCCCAGAGGGTCCCAGGGGGTCCTCGCCACCCCCTGGACAGCCGGGGAGCAAGGTGGGGTCTGTGCTTCAGCAGGAACCAAACACTGGAAAAAGGGGGGATCACCCTGGGGATCACCCTGCGGGAATTCCCGGCTGAGGGCTCCTGGGACACGGGGAGGGCGAGTTGTGAGCTTGGCTGAGCCTGAAAGGGGCAGTTTGGTGCCCGAGGATGGAGAAGAGCCAGGAACCAATCCCCCTGTCCCATCCCTGCTCTTTGCCCAAGCTGCAGACAAGGTCCTGTCAAGGCCAGCTCCGTGGGGACACAGAGAGCTCGAGGGACAGCTGCTCTCACACCCTGAGGCCCCAGGCAGCTTTGGTGCATATTTGGAAGCACAGAAAAGCTTTCCATCCCTGCCCCCAGGGATGTGACTGGTCATCCTTGGTCCAGTGGCCCCCCTTCAGCCACGCTGGGCACCCTCCTGGGTGGAGCTGGGCTGGCAGGTCCCTTTTCCAACCTGGTTTTGTATTTTGAGGAGGAAAGATGTTCCTCTGAAGGCCCTGAAGGAGCTGTGAATTAACCTTCAGCAACTCACTGACCTGCTCCTAAAGCACCCAGAGTCCCCCACACCCCTCTCCCATCCCTCAAACTCAGCTCATGATAAGAAGAAAGATTTGATGAGCAAGGATCCCAAAGCAGTCCCAAAATACCCCCTAACCCTGGGTGATCTCCAGGATGGACTCACCTCACCCAGCCACACCTTAAGCAGGGATAAATGACTTGGATGGGCTGTCACACTGCTGGGGGACTCCAGACAACTCCGTGATGGCAGCAGGGCTCCCCCAACCCTCCCAAGGCCATTTTGGCATTCAGGCCAGTGGAAAAAAATTCCAGACTGCAGGAAAACACAGAGGAATGAAGGTGGATTGAGTCCTCCCACCTGCAGCAGCAGGACTGGGGATGAGGCTGGTGGCAGAAGCCCCTTTTGGTCAGTCCCTGGGTGTTTGTGTGACCACAGTTCAAGGGTGGTTTGCACCTCTCCTGCAAAAGAACCGAAACTGCCAGATTTGGTACCTGTTTCCACTTTTCTCGCTGGTTTGTTCCTGGAGGAGGCACCTTCACCATCTTCCCCACATCAGGAGACACCCAGGGCAGGTTTCCTGTCGGGGAGGGCTGTCCTGGACACCCTCTGGGGGAGGTTTTTGCTCTGTGTGGGGCAGAGGCAGGTGTGGGGAGTGTGAAAGCCCCACGGGAGTTGAGGCACCAGGGGGGTGCCCTTTGGGACACCCCTCACCTTTGGCAGCAGGTGGGAGCCCAGGGACACGGAGGACAGGACAGGCAGCTGTCCTGGCTGAGGGGGACACTGGGGCAGTGAGGGGTGTCCAGCTCCTCTGGGCCACATCCAGGGACTCCATTCATGGGCAGAAGGACGTCTTGGGGTCACATCTGGCTCCAGGAGGGCTCCTCTTCATAGGGTTTCCACCACACAGCCTGGGAACAAGAGCACTCTGCCTGGGACCTGCAGCTGACAAACCCTCGGCATCAAACACCCAGAAATAAGATTTCACACACAAATTACTGAAATGGGCTGAACGTCCACAGCCCCCGCTCCAAACCTTCGATAGAAAGGCAGGAATGTATGTTTTGGACTGGTTCTGCTTCTGTCTCTGCTCCCAACCACCCTGGGAGACAGATTATCCTCCAAAGGGGCTTCTGGAGGTCCAAATAACATCCTGGACAGGAAAAAGACCCGAGAACTGAACAGCTGAACAGTTCCAGACTGGAGCAGAGAGGGACAACAACATGGGTCAGGTGAAGAACAAAGCCGTGCTTCGGGCAGCTGCTTCTTGGAGCTGTGAGGATCCCCTAAGTGAAGCCTTTGAGCAAAGTGCATGGAGAAAGCAATTCCCCTTCCCTTATTGCAAAACCCAGTGGCAAAGGGGGTGAAACTTCACTGCCCTGACCCACAAGAGCTTGGGGAAGAGGTGACGGGGACAGAGACGCATCAGGGCCTCTTCCTTGGGGCATCACAGGGTGCCCAGCTGCAGCTCTCCATCTGTTAATTCTTCCCTTGCTTCCAGTCCTCAGACATTTCATTTCTTTTTGGAAAACTCTGCTAGGAGGATATTTCAGATCCTGTTTGAAGCAGAGCCCATGAACTGTTCTCTCGCCACTCACTGGCTGGAAAAATGGGGGTCTGAGCCCACGTGTCTGCATCTGGAGCTGGGAGTGCCTGGAGGCATCATGTGCTCAGCCACTCACTGCAGCCTCAGCCTGCGCTTCCGAGCCTCTCTAAATCACAGGGATGGTAACAGGCTCCATCTGCATGGGAGAGGGACAGCTCTGTGCACTCAGACAGCTCTGTGCACTCTCTGAGCAGGGAGCACCTCATACTAGGAGGTGCCAGGAACCAGGGCTCAGGGATATCCTGAGCTGGAGGGACCCCCAGGATTATCCAGTGCAGCTCCTGGCCCTGCCCAGACCCCCAACAACCCCACCCTGGGCATCCCTGCAGCGCTGTCCAAACACCCCTGGAGCTCTCTCCCCAAGGAATTTATCTCTCCCAGATAAACTCCTCTCCCAGGTGTTTATCTCTCCCAGAAGCTGTCACAGATCTTGCAAGGTGTTGATCTTGGTTCGCAGCTTTTGTGGCCTAAGCCTCGGGGCTTTGCCCATTCCCTGGGGAGCCTGGGCAGCCCAGCATCCTCTGGGGGAAGAACCTTGCCCTGAGCTCCAGCCTGAGCCTGCCCTGGCTGTGTCCCCAGGGGCTGCCAGCACAGCCAGGTGGTGACAAGGACACACCTGGGCTCTGCCCGTGGCTCCTCTGAGTCTGCAAAGCTCGAGCCTGCTCTGCTCCAGGGGTGTTTTACTGCTCTTTGTACAATGTGTTGCTCTCCTGGAGCTGCCAGTGGAGGCTACACCAGCATTGATCCAGGCTGCTCATCCGAGTAACCACAACAGGATTCTGTTGGAAACTGCAATCAGCTGCTCTGCCCAGCATCCTGCCTTCAGCTGAGGCCTTCACTGAGCAGGAGCTGCTGTGCTCAGCACTCAGCAGAGCTGCTTTCCTGGCTGTGGTCTCTTCATGGAATCATAAAATGGTTTGGGTTGGAAGGACCTTAAAACTCACCCCTGCCATAGCAGGGACACCTCCCACTGTCCCAGGCTGCTCCAAGCCCCATCCACCCTGGCCTTGGGCACTGCCAGGGATCCAGGGGCAGCCACAGCTGCTCTGGGCACCCTGTGCCAGGGCCTGCACACCCTCACAGGGAAGAATTTCTTCCCCATATAAACCTAACCTTTCCCTCTGGCAGTTTGAAGCCTTTCCTTGTCCTGTCACTCCAGCGCCTGGGCCCCCTCTGGGGACACGGGATGGACACAGAGTGCCCTGGCTTGTTGCAGAGGTGCCTCCCCTGTGGGATATTCACACAAAGCACGAATGCTTTGGTGGGCTCATTCCTCTGCTGCCCCTGCAGCAGGGAAGGGACTGCTCTGGCCCTGGGCAGCAGCTCTGCCCTGTCCCCTCTGAGCTGCAGGACACGTCCCACGTTCACCCTTCCAGCCTCCACGGCAGGGACACGCTCCGCCCAGGAGGGAGAGGGGATCTGAAACAGCAAAAACCCAACATAATGAGACGTTTCAAACCAAAGAGGGTCAGAAGTGCTCGCTGTGTCTCATTGGATGTGCCCTGGGATCAGGGAGATGGCGATGAGACGAAGGCTGTCGTCAGGTGTGAGTGTGCTCCCTGTGACCCTGCAGGACAGCAGGGCCAGCCCGGGGTGCCATCCAGGCTGCACTGCAGGGGAACGATATTCTCAGAGCCTGAAATGCTCTCCCAAAGGAAGCAAAGCTGTTAGAAAAATCCCAGGTGTGTTATTTTCCTCACCTTAACCCAACTCCTGAGGAAACTGAGACATTTAAAGGATGGAGTGGGAGGAAGAAGAACAGAGAGTTACTGATTTGTCAGCTCTGCCTCTGGCTCTTGATACCACTCTGGGCACAGATCCTGCCAGCTCTGGGCCACCATGAGGTGGAGGTGAGCCTGTAAACCTTCTTGCCTCCCAGAACAGGGAATCAATCCATGAGCCTCAGGAGAGCTTTGAATCTGCAGGGAGGAGGCTTGGAGAGAAGGACATGCTGCCACTCCTGGTCTCTGAAATTTAAAGTCATGTTCCTTTTCATTTCTCCCACAGCCAGCCAGGCTTTGAGGGGCTGGAGCATCAGAGAAGAGCCTGAACTGCACGGAGCAGCAGCTCTGTGTCTGCAGCAGAGATTCCTCTCCAAGGCAGGGACCAGAGTTTGGCTAGGAAGGGCTGGGAATGGTGGGAATGTGCAGGAGCTGCTGGGCCAGCAGGGTGGGTGCAGTCTGAGCAGCCCCACGGGTGGCAGCTCCCACTGCCACCCCCAGAAATCCCAAGCTGCTGCTGGGGATGCCTGTCCACCCTGGCCAGTGGGTGAGAACAGGATTAGAGAGTCCTAAAATATCCCAAAATATCCACTGTCCACCCTGCCCAGTGGGGTGAAAACAGCATTAGAGGGTTCTGTATCTTACCCCAAAATATCCGTCATCCACCCTGCTCAGTGGGTGAGAACAAGATTAAAGGGTTCTGTATCTTCCCAAAATATCCACTGTCCACCCTGCCCAGTGGGGTGAAAACAGCATTAGAAGGTCCCAAAGCTCCCTCTAGAATATCCATCATCCACCCTGCTCAGTGGGGTGAAAAACAGCATTAGAGGGCCCCAAAGCTTCTTCCAGAATATCTATTGTCCACCCTGCTCAGTGGGGTGAAAAACAGGGCTGGAGTCCCCCCAGAAGGTCCATCGTTCTCCAGCCTCCCCTCCTGCACCTGCCAGGTCTCCTGGAGCCCCCCAGCCATTGCTGCTGCATTCCCAGGTGCTGCAGCCTGCCTCAGGAGTGGCTGGAGGAATGCTCTGGACAAATTAAATCCTTAAGGGATGGATTTGCCTCACACCCTCAGGACCAGGTCTGTAGCAGCCCTGCCAAGCCTCTGCTGAGCAAATTCTGCCCCAGCAGGCAGCCCAGGATTACCTCTCCAGCCCAGGGTTATCCCTGCAGCCCAGGATTACTCCACCAGCTGAGGGTTATTCCACTAGCCCAGCATTATTCCACTAGCCCAAGGTTATCCCTCTAGCCCAGGGTTATTCCCCCAGCCAAGGCTTAGTCCTCCAGCCCAGGGTTATCCCTCCAGCCCAGGTTTATCCCTCCAGCCCAGGCTCATTCCCCCAGCCCAGGATAGTTCCACCAGCCAAGAGCTGTTCCGCCAGCCCAGGGTTACTCCATGAGGACAGGGTTACTCCACCAGCTCAGGGTTATCCCTCCAGCCCAAGGTTATTCCTCCAGCCCAGGGTCATTCCCCTAGCCCAAGGTCATTCCCCTAGCCCAGGGTTACACCTCCAGCCCAGGATAGTTCCACCATCTCAGAGCTGTTCCTCCAGCCCAGGATTACTCCCCCAGGTGGGCTGGACAGGGGCGATGGGACAGAGCTGTCAGGCACAGGGGTGGCAGTGCTGGGAGCTGGGCAGGGCTGCCTGCTCTTTGTGCCCTCCAGGACATGGCTGCCCAGGTCACTGTCACTGCAGGGGTGGCAGGTCCCTGCTGCAGAGCTGCAGAGCTCTGGGAGGCTCCGACCTGGGCTGGCTGCTCATTTGTAACAGGCTCTGTGTTCCCGCTGTGGTCTCCGTCTATGAGCACTCAGCTGCCTTGTCATCAGCCAATTCGATCCATCAGCTTCTTGACAGGCTCGGAGAATAAAAATAACCACCCATTTCTAAGTGCCTATTATGGCACTTTGAAAAATGCCTCCGCAGGCGAGCCTGAATTATTCCCAAAGTACTCATTTTTTAAAAACGTTATTTTAATGTAATAAATTATTTGTACTGAAGAGTAAAAGATTATCCGTGTACCCTGATAGCTCTGCACAGCGAGGGGCACGGGCTGGGCCTCCCGTGGGGCCGGAGATCGGGGGCTGTGGGGAGCTGTCCCCAGTTCTGTGGGGAAACACCAGAGCAGACCTGCGGAGCTCTGAGAGAAGCCCAGGGGATCCCAGCATGGCGCAGCATCCTCTGGGGACGAGGGACAGCCCAGCTCCGTGGCAGCCAGCTCGGTGCTTGCAGTGTGGGAAGGTCCCAAATGCCACCCCAGCACCCAGCTGGGCTCAGGGCTCTGCTCTGCGCCTCTCCCCATGGGCTGTGCATCCTTCAGCCCTGCGTGCCTGCCTGAGGCAGCCGGCACGGCATGGCATGGCATGGCACGGCATGGCATGGCATGGGGGAAGTGTTGTGATGCACTAAATAGTTATTTAGTTGCTGTTTTGCACTGGGTGATTGGGAATTTGCACTGAATTTTTATATTGCACTACGTCACATTGGTCTATCCCACACACCTTTCCCCTCCCTGCCCCAAGCCTCAGGTGTGATGGGCTCTCCCCGACCTGCTCCTCCCTCCCCTTCTGGATGTGGCCCCTCGGTTCTCGGTTCTGCCCCACTCATTTTTCCCTGGGCTCAAAACCCCACTGGGAGGACACAATTTCTCTCTCTCTCCCTCCCTCTCTCTCCCTCCCTCCTGGACGCCACCAAACGCCTCGGCCTCCGTTACCCCCCTGAGGTGTCGCCTGGATCTGAGGTGGCTCCTGATAATAAATAGGATTTAGTCCCGAGGAGAAGAGCGCCTTTCGCCTTTTATCTGTGTCCATGTAGGATTCCCACCCTGTGCTCAAAGGGGACCAAAGGGAATTCCTACAGGGAAGGAAATAAAGGAATTCCACCCGGGCTGGCTCTGGGTGTGGGGATGGATGGGGAGGGGTCCCTGTCCCGAGGAGGGGATCCTTGCAGAGGTGACCGGTGGAGGGAACTGGGAATCCTTCATCTCTCAGCGACCAGCCCTGCCCTGGGAGCACGGAGCCTCCTCCTCCTCCTCCTCTGGGAGCATCCTGCCCACCCCTCCCGCCATCCTTACACAGCCAGCAGTGCCCTCACCTTCAGCACCTGCCCACGGATGCCACAGTGCCCTCCTTCCCAGAGAAAAAATGTTCAAAAAACCCCTGAGGTTTTTTAGCAGGATGTTTTTGGTCTTTTTGGTTTTTTTTTTTCCTTCATGTAGTATTCCATGATAATTTTAATACCTCTTTTTTTTTTCTTTTCTTGAAACTGCTTGGGTTTAAGCTAAACCCCAAAATACTCGTTCTTCACAGCCTTATCTTAGTTAAAAAAAAAAAAAAAAAAAGAGGATGAGACCTTATTGGATGAATGTTTTGGGTTAACCCAAAGAAGAATATATATATATATATATATATATATATATATATATATATATATATATTTTTTTTTTTTTTTTTTTTTTTTTTTTCCCCACAACAGTTTGTAAAATATGGTTTTGAAAGAGGGTGAAGGATCCAGCCCCTGTCTCAAGCTACTCTGCTACCCCCAGCATCAGCTGCTGGGCTGCTGGAGAGCGTGGGGAAGCGGGAACCAGCCTTGCAGGAGATGAGAGGACATGCCCGGGGCAGGATGAGATCACAGCCCCAGCCACCGGGGGATGCTGGAAAGGAGACCCCGGCAGGGCAGCCTGATGCCCACCCTTCTCCAGGAGGGACCAGCACAGGGTGGGAGCCACTGCTCTGGGTTGTGCCAGCTCTGTCCCCACAGCTCTGTCCTGGGCTCGTGCCTGCAGATGGGCAGGTCGTGGAGCTGTGAAGGTTCTGGATAGATTTGTGAAAGTTCTGGAGCTGGGCAGGCTCTGGAATTGGGCAGGAATTGAGAAGGTTCTGGAGCTGGACAGGTTCTGGAGTTGGACAGCCTCTGGATGGAGCTGTGGTGGTTCTGGATGGAGCTGTGAAGGTTCTGGAGCTCGACAGGCTCTGGATGGACCTCAGCAGGTTCTGGATGGAGCTGTAAAGGTTCTGGAGCTTGGCAGGCTCTGGATGGAGCTCAGCAGGCTCTGGATGGAGCTCTCTCCACCCTCCTGCTGGAGCCCATCCCAGCCCAGGGCTCCCGCCCCTCCAGACCTCCCCCCCAGTGCCTTGATGGTGGGGTAGCCATTCAAATCATTTTAATGAGCTCAGTGGCTGCTGTGAGGCACCAGTAACTATGGCAACTTCATTGAGAGGTGCCTGCGGTGCCTGTCAGGATTTGTGTTCCGGGAGCTGATTGGAGCAGCCCGGCAGAGGTGGGAGTCCTGTGGGAATTGGGACTTTTGGCACTGGGGGTTCGTTTCACGTGGAGGCAGGTGGCACTCTGGTGGGGCATGGGTCTGGGGCAGACACGTCCCCTTGGTCCAGGACACCCTGCCCACAGAGCCAGGACAGCCACTGTCCCCACGCCGTGGCAGAGCCTCCCGCTGCTGTCCCAGGGTCACCTTGGGTGAGGTGCTCTGGAGTCCTGTAGGAGCCACGGTGGGTGGGACGGCCAGGACGGACGGAGACGAGAGATCTCTGCAGCCAGGGCTTGGAACCTGTGCTCTATTGCAAAGGGCGAGGGTGCAGGGCCCTGCTTGGAGCTGCCAGCCGCAGCTCAGAGCAGGCCCGAAAGAGGAGCCCAAAAGAGCCGGAGACCCAAAAGAGCCCGAAAGAGCGAGGAAGTTCTTGTTACAATACAATAAATCTTCTTCTGTGCTGAATATTCTAATTTTCACTAAGCAATCTAGTACAAGATGCAAATCCTATAGCATTTACCTACAGCCTATAAAAATCGTGACATTACCATACTGTATTACATTTTAAACCCTAAAAACTACTCTTTGGACCCCTTCTGCCAAGCTGGTAGGGTCTGCTCTGCCCCTTGGAGCTGTCTGCAAGCAGAGGGTGTTGTTTCATCAAAAGGGGATTGCCTTCAGCTGGCCATACCATTGTTTTCCAGTTGTTCAGTAACCAAGGCTTGGTGTCTCAAAGCTTGCTTTCATTTCAATCTCGCTTATAGTTGCTATATTCTCAAAATCTTTTGCCAGGCAATCATATTTATAAGGCTTTCCTGTTTCATCTCCCCCAACAGAGTCCCAGCAAAGAGCTCGGCCCTTCTGACAGCCAGGGGAGCCAGGCTGTCTCTGCTGGCTGCTGGTGGAGCTTGTTCCTGCTGGGAGCAGGATCCAGCCCATGCCCCTGTGCTGCTCAGCCTTTGGCACCCCAGCCCTGCGGCTCTGCTCACCCCTGGGGCACCCCCAGCAGTTACAGGGTTTGTGCTGCCCCCAGGGAGAGCCAGAGCAGTGTTTCCCCAGTAAATTGCTGCCATCCCACTCTGGGATGGATCACTCAGGGAGGGAATAATTCTCATATTCCAGTGCCAGTGGAAACCCGAAAAGCTCTGTCCAGCTGCCGCAAACATTATTTATACCGGTGAAACAAACAGGGCATGGGCATGGGTGGCATCGCTGCACCCAGGTCAGACTGCGGGATCCCCCCCTCATGGTTTTTCCTGGATCCAGCTGGAATTCTCCTGGAATCCTCCCCCAGTGCAGCTCTGGAGAGGCTTTGATCCCAAATCCTCACCTCTGGAGCCAGGCTGGGAGAGCTGGGGGTGCTCCCCTGGAGAGGAGAAGGCTCCAGGGAGAGCTCAGAGCCCCTCCAGGGCCTGAAGGGGCTCCAGGAGAGCTGGAGAGGGACTGGGGAGAAGGCCTGCAGGGACAGGACACAGGGAATGGCTCCCACTGCCAGAGGGCAGGGATGGATGGGATCTTGGGAATTGGGAATTGCTCCCTGGGAGGGTGGGGAGGGGCTGGGCTGGAATTCCCCGAGCAGCTGTGGCTGCCCCTGGATCCCTGGCAGTGCCCAAGGCCAGGCTGGACATTGGGGCTTGGAGCACCTGGGACAGTGGGAGGTGTCCCTGCCATGGTCGGGGTGGGATGGGATGAGATTTAAGGTCTCTTCCATCCCAATGCATTCTGGAATTCCCTGATTCTCTGAAACCAGAGCTTTCCTTTAAATTCCACTTTTAATCCCCTATCACATTCCCACTGGGAGTGGAGTTGGTGAAGTTATTCCAGACTTATTTGTTCATCTTGGAGCAGGGTCTGGTCCCAGCTGAATCCCTCTGTGATGTGAGGGATGTTTTTAAGGCACCTCCTGGACTGCACCAGCAATAAATCCATTTTTAAAGGCAGCGTAGCTGACACCTGGTTTTAGGGGAAATGGGAATGAGCAGAGAGCACAGGCTGGCTGGGGAGGTGGGAATTTCAAGGGTCACAGGTTGCAGCAGAGAAACCCCCCATGGGCCACCCCACCTTGAAGTCTACTCAGCCTCAGACCTGCAGAAGTAAACAAAAAGAGAAATGTTCAAAACTTATCTCTGAATCTGAAAAAGAAAAGTTTCCCACTCAGGTGCTGTTCCTGATTTTGTCTCCCTGCCCAGTGTAATTAATCCAGCAGGATCACAGTTACTGGAAATGCAGCACAGGAGACACACAGAGACAAGAAGTCAAAGTAATTTTTGGATTAATTGTGGTTTTTTCCACTGAAAATTGCTGATTTTTCCAAAACTGACATTTCTTTTAAGAGGAGGTCGGTTTTGATTAATTTATTGAGTCAGAAAAGAATTTGGAATGGGTTCTGAATTTGTCAAAATGAAGTGTTTTGACATTCTCAAAGGAGAAGAAGAAACACTCTATTTTCCAGTTCAGATGACCTCTTGTTTTGAAATTTAAGGTAATTTTAATTAAACATCTCAGAGAGATGAATACTTTGAAATAAGCCTCGGGAGGGAGGCTGAGCTCCTGAAGATGCTTTTTTTCCAGGACAGGCTGTGATGGAATCCTTGGAGCAGGCTGAGGCATCAGCAGTTCTCCTCACCTGGGCTCAGGTGTCACACGGGGACACAGCTGGAGCCACCACTCAGCCCACAAAGCTCTTCCTCCTCCCAGCTTCCAGCAGATGGACCACAGGGCTTGTAGCAGGGTGAATCCAGCTCACAGCCATGGGCAAGCAGCTCTGATGGCACACGTGGCACATAGAGCTCCCAAAATTTGGCTTTTCAGGGATCCTGCCCTCCCCATCCTTGGCAGAAAGGGAGGAGACCCCTCCCCACCACACCAGGAGTTCATAGTCCAGGAATTTGGATGGGTGAACCCTCAACACAGGAGATCAAACACAAAAAAAAAGTAATTTGAAGCTCAAAATCCCAAAATATTATCACAGAATCTCAGGAGGTTTGGGTGGGAAGGGACCTTAAAGCCCATCTTGTTCCTGCCATGGCAGGGACACCTCCCACTGTCCCAGGCTGCTCCAAGCCCCAGTGTCCAGCCTGGCCTTGGGCACTGCCAGGGATGCAGGGGCAGCCACAACTGCTCAGGGAATTCCAGCCCAGCCCCTCCCCACCCTCCCAGGGAACAATTCCTTCCCAATCTCCTACCCAAATATCCCCTTTTCCAATTTGAAGCCCTTCCCTCTGTCCTGTCCCTCCATGCCTTGTCCCCCAGTCCCTCTCCAGGAGGATGGGGAGGGGCTGGGCTGGAATTCCCGGAGCAGCTGTGGCTGTCCCTGGACCCCTGGCAGTGCCCAAGGCCAGGCTGGAGCACCCTGGGATGGTGGGAGGTGTCCCTGAGGGTGGCACTGGATGGGATTAAGGGTCCTTTCCAACCCAACCTGTTCAATGCCTGTAGGACACCCAGGTGTGCTGGCGACTGCTGCTGTGACCTTCCTGTACCCCTCAATTTCTAGAGGGGACCCCGGGAGCCTCCTGGCACTCTGTGGGGTCCCCGTGCAGGGAGCTGGGCTCACAGAGCTGCAGGAGCTCAGGGATGGGCCTTGGGGTTTTCTGCTCCTTGATGGGCTTTGAGGGATTTATGCTCTTCCATGGATTTTGGGGTGTTTCTGTTCCTTGATGAGGGATTTGTGCTCTTCCACAGATTTTGGGGTTTTCTGCACCTCGATGGGCTTTGAGGGATTTAATCTCTTCCACAGGTTCTGGGGTGTTTCTGTCCCTCAATGGGCTTTTAGGGATTTATGCTCTTCCATGAGTTTTGTTGTTTTCTGCTCTTCCATGGGCTTTTAGGGATTTATGCTCTTCCACAGGTTTTGGGTTTTTCTGCACCTTGATCGGCTTTGAGAGATTTATGCTCTTCCATAGGTTTTGGGGTGTTTCTGCTCTTCAATGGTCTTCTAGGGATTTATACTCTTGCACAGATTTTGGGGTTTTTCGGCTGCTCAATGGGCTTTGAGGGATTTATGCTCTTCCATGGATTTCGGTGTTTTCTGCTCTTCCATGGGTTTGGGGTTTTCTGCTCCTCAATGGCCTTTTAGGGATTTATGCTCTTCCACGGATTTTGGGGTTTTTCTGTACCTCAATGGGCTTTGAGGGATTTAATCTCTTCCACGGTTTTTGGGGTATTTCTGTTCCATTATGGGCGTTTAGGGATTTATGCTCTTCCATGGGTTTTGGGGTGTTTATGCTCCTCCCTGGGCTTTGAGGTCCCTGTGTTTGTAGGCCCTGCCCCACGCTGGCTCCTGGATGAGCAGCTCCAGGAAGGGATCCCTGCGGGTCCTGGGAGCAAGCAGCGGGAGCAGGAGGGCTGTAATTACAGAGATAACTCACACCGTGTCACCCAACAATGAGACATGAAAATGCTACATAAACCCATCTATCTGCTGCTCTCCATTTATCTTTCTGCCTCTCTATTTATTTCTTCCTCCTCTCTCTCGCCCGGGACCGAGCAGGAGCTGGAAATGCCAGCTGCTGGAAATGCAATTTGTTTTGATTCAACATCATCTCCCAAAATATCTCTGTGACCTCTCAAAAAAAAATTTTTTGGCCATGAATTATGATAATGATGATTTTTACTTATATTAAAAAACTGTACTAACTCGACAGGGCCAAAAAAAACCAAAAGTAAGGAGCCAGCAAATATATATATAATTTGTATATATGTGTGTTAAAATTATATATATATATATATAAAATACAATATAAATATAAATATGTTTATATTGCATACATAAATAAATAAATATACAATATATACTTCTGTATATAAAAATAAAGATATAAAAATAGCACATAAATAATAGATAAATAATAATACATATCTAAAATATACAATATAATATATACAAACATATATAATGTATATATATACTTTATATGTATAATATTGTATACATGTATATATATATATTTATATATATATACATACATACATATTATATACATATATAATTATATATATATATTTGTATATATATATTTTATACATATATTTGGTAGGGGGTTATACATATATATAAAACCCCACCAAATATACATCTATTACTTCTGGATTTTTTTAAATTAAGGAGGCCTTAAAGCAATATCAACCAGGATGGGTTTTCTATCTTCTCCTTTTAGCAAAGCCATCAGCGCCAAATTTCTACCCTAATTATAATAATGCTCCTGCTAATGAAAGAATTCATTTGCCTCCTCTAATCAGCTGGCTGGCGGCAGGAACCGCAGCTGAGCACTGTGGAGGAGGGGCCGCCAGGCAGCTTTGGAGGAGGCCACTCGCAGTTTCCAAGGCACCCCCGAAATTAGGGAGGTGTAAATCGGTGTAAATTCCCCTGCTCCCGGGGAATCCGCCTCCGGAGTCCTGGAGATTTCCCTGCCTCTGCTTCCCAGGAGGGGGAATCGAGAGCCAGGAGAGCAGAGGGGAAATCGCCGCTGATGGGAAGAGATGGCAAAGGGCAATGGGTTGCTTCTGTTTCGGGTTTTTTTCACAAGGAAAATGAAAAAAAATAAAATCAAAATAGAGATGTCGAGCCTAAAATGTGATTCTCCCAGCTCCAGCAAGGTTGCAGGCAGCAGAATGCAGGGAAGCCCAGGGAAACTGGGGGATTTCTGCTCCCTGGGCAGAGCTGCACGAGCCCCAGTCTGGCTCAGGGATGGGCTTCAGGGTTTTCTGCTGCTTGATGGGCTTTGAGGGATTTATGTTCTTCCATGGATTTTGGGGTGTTTCTGTTCCTCAATGAGTTTTGAGGGATTTATGCTCTTCCACAGGTTTTAGGGTATTTCTGCTGCTTGATGGGCTTTGAGGGATTTATGTTCTTGCACAGATTTTGGGGTGTTTCTGTTCCTCAATGAGTTTTGAGGGATTTATGATCTTCCATGGGTTTTGGGGTCTTTCTGTTCTTTGATGGGCTTTTAGGGTTTTATGCTCTTCCATGAGTTTTCGTGTGTTTCTGTACCTCGATGGGCTTTGAAGGATTTATGCTCTTCCATGGATTTTGGAGTGTTTCTGCTGCTCAATGGGCTTTGAGGGATTTAATCTCTTCCATGGGTTTTGGGGTGTTTCTGTACCTCAATGGGCTTTGAGGGATCTGTGTTTGCAGCCCCTGCCCCACGCTAGCTCCTCAATGAATTTTGGGGTATTTCTTTTTGTCCCTCAATGGGCTCTGGGGTTTCTGAGCTCCTTGGGAGGCTCTGGGGTGTTTCTTTGTGTCCCTTGGGGGGCTCTGGGACACCTCAGACTGGGGGCCAAGTCTCTCACTTTGCCTTTGGACAAGGGGCAGTGGGGCTTTGGGGGTGTGTGTGGGACAGGAGTGTCCCCCCTTAACCCATCAGCCTTGCCACTGTGGCACTCGGGAGTCCTGATCCAGCCCCACGCAGGTGATTTGTGGGGCAGGTGAGCCACAAACCAGGGTTCAGGAGGTGTGATGGTGATCACACCACTCCTTCTAGAGTTTTCCGGATCCCTGGGTGCCGACCTGCCTGAAGGAGCTGAGCAGGGATCCCCTGAAGGTGTAAAACGGGCTGTGAACATGAGGAATACCTCATGACTGACTCCTTCCACCAGTGACTGGCGAAAAAGCCCTCAGGATGTGATGGAAACTGTCTCAGGGACATGGTCCAGAGGTCCAGGTGATGGAATTCTTCACCCAACCCTGGCTTGGACCCCCAAACAAGTCAGTCCTGCCCTGTGGGCTCCTGTAGTGATGTTCAGTGCAGTATAAGGCACTGGGATATCTCATATATAGAAATACTTCTGCTCCCTGATGGACACCCTGGGGATACACCACTGCTGTCACCCTGCTGGGGACACACATTCCTGTCACCCCTGCACTCCCAGGGACACCCTGTCCTGGCTGGGGACACAGCTCTCTTGTCACCCCTGCAGTCCCAGGGACACCCTGGGGACACAGCGCTTCTGTCACACAGTGCTCACAGGGACACCCTGGTGACACTTCTGCACTCACAGGGACACCCTGTCCTGGCTGGGGACACAGCTCTCGTCACCCCTGCAGTCCCAGGGACACTCTGGGGGGACAGCGCTGCTGTCACACAATGCTCACAGGGACACCCTGGTGACAATTCTGCACTCACAGGGACACCCTGTCCTGGCTGGGGACAGCAGCACTCCTGTCACCCTGCACTCACAGGGACACCCGGGCTGGGAACACACACTCCTGTCACACTGCACTCCCAGGGACACTCTGGGGACACACACTCCTGTCACCCTGCACTCCCAGGGACACCCGGGCTGGGGACACACACTCCTGTCACCCTGCACTCCCAGGGACACCCGGGCTGGGGACACACACTCCTGTCACCCTGCACTCCCAGGGACACTCTGGGGACAAACACTCCTGTCACCCTGCACTCCCAGGGACACTCTGGGGACACACACTCCTGTCACCCTGCACTCCCAGGGACACTCTGGGGACAAACACTCCTGTCACCCTGCACTCCCGGGGACAACCGGGCTGGGCACCTGTTGCTACCAGGCTCCGCAGCTGCTGTCCCATGTCCCTCGGGCTGCCCTGGCGGAGTGGGACCGGGGATGCTCGCACGAAGCTGGGGATGCTCGCATGGGGCCGGGGCTGTGTGATGGGGACAGCGCAGGAGCAGGGCCGGGGATGCTCACATGGGGCCAGGGATGCTCACATGGGGCCAGGGATGTTCTCAGAGAGCCAGGGATGCTCACACGGGGCCGGGGATGCTCACACGGAGCCGGGGATGCTCACACGGGGCTGGGAATGCTCACACGGAGCCGGGGATGCTCACACGGGGCCAGGGATGCTCACACAGGGTCGGGGATGCTCACACGGAGCCGGGGATGCTCACACAGAGCCGGGGATGCTCACACGGGGCCAGGGATGCTCACACAGGGTCGGGGATGCTCACACGGAGCCGGGGATGCTCACACAGAGCCGGGGATGCTCACACGGGGCTGGGGATGCTCACACAGAGCCGGGGATGCTCACACGGGGCTGGGGATGCTCACACGGAGCCGGGGATGCTCACACAGGGCCAGAGATGCTTGCACAGAGCCAGGGATGCTCATACGGAGCCAGGGCTGTGTGACAGTGACAGCGGCTCTGTTCTGCCCTCCGTGCTCCCCACACCGGTGCTAACACACGGTGCGTTCGTGCAAAAGCTCCTTCTCACTCTGGGTAATGACATTGGTGGTGGCAGCTCCCGTCTCCTCCCAAGCACCCTTGTCATTTGCCTTCCCTTTATCGACAGCCTTTAATGGGATGAGGCTTTTGCCAGCAGAGAGGAGCCAATGTGTTCTCAGCGGCTGTCAAAGGCACTTGGGCTGCATAAAGAGCCTCCCATGTGGTCTCACAGCTAAAATATATATACAGGCACCAGACAAAACTGTCACCAGCGTGCCAGAACCATCATTAGCACTTGATCTTCCCAGCACAGAGGACATGCCTCAGCTAGTTATTTTCATCCCAAATCCTTTTTTTGTTGTCGTCGCTCCCATTTTATTTTGGGAGTCGGGCTGGAGAAGGGGACTTTGTTTTCCCTACACCTCGTGGAAGAGACAGCACAGGCCTGGTGGGCACATTATGTTCTAAGCAGGGAGCTGTGGCATCTCTGGGAGAGGTTTTAGAAAGCATCAGACAGCTCCCAACCTCCTGTGCCCCTGCCACCCTGGGGGTGAGCTTTGGGTGAGACTGAGCCAGACGGGAAGGGAAGGGAAGGGAAGGGAAGGGAAGGGAAGGGAAGGGAAGGGAAGGGAAGGGAAGGGAAGGGAAGGGAAGGGAAGGGAAGGGAAGGGAAGGGAAGGGAAGGGAAGGGAAGGGAAGGGAAGGGAAGGGAAGGGAAGGGAAGGGAAGGGAAGGGAAGGGAAGGGAAGGGAAGGGAAGGGAAGGGAAGGGAAGGGAAGGGAAGGGAAGGGAAGGGAAGACCCACAGAGCATCAAGAGGGAGCAATAATGTGAGCAAAGCAAGGAGCTGATTGCTCCAATTTTGCTGATTTATCTGGTTCTTCTGATTTCTCTGATTCCTGATTTCTCAGTGGAAGGTGTCTCTGCTCACGGCAGGGGTGGAATAAGATGAGCTTTAAGGTCCCCCCCAGCCCAAACCAGTCTGGGATTCTATGAAATATTCCAGTAAATTTCAGGCAAGATCCCATTCATCAGTTTCCCCACACAGACAGGTTTTAGAGGAACAATTCCCTGTGCTTACAGCCTCAGTCTTGGTCTTCTTCCACAGATGATCCCCTCTGCCCAAGTGAATGTCCTGCCAAGCATCTTTGGGTACAGAAACAGAAAAAGAGAACCCCAGCACCAACAGAAAATTCTCTTTAAGAGCCAGAGGGGCCCCTGATAGGCCCAGCATCCTCTGGCTGCCCAGCTCTGAGAGCATGATCAGATAAATAAAATTATTTTTGCTTGGCCTTGATAATCTGAGAGGTCTTTTCCCCCTTTAATGATTCAGTGATTGCAGCAGCTTCCCCTGCCCCTGGCAAAGGGCTGAGGGAGCTCAGGGGTGTTCAGGGATGCTGAGCGTGGAGCAGGGCTCATGCTGCTCACCCAGCACCAGGCACAGCATCCCTGGAGCTGGATGTGGGCAGTGGATCCTCTGCCATCCCTGGGAATAGCCACAGGAGCCACCCACAGCCTCCTGCGAGCCCGGGCGGGATCAGAGCAGAGTGATGAATTCATTGTGCAGCTTCACAGACAGAAAGAGAGGCTAAATTCATCTCCTGAATTATTCACCGGGAATTGGTGCTCTGTTCTAGCAGACACACATCCAGCAGCTCCATAATGGGGAAATTCAGTATATATCATAGCAGTTAGACACGTATCCATTACACACAGCAGTTGTTAATCTCCAGTGAATGTATTTAATAATAGCTATTTATGTACCATACATTAACTACCCCTTTTAAGCTGAAACTGAATGCATATTTGAGACCCTTAATTCAAAGCACTACTTAAAGCTGAGGCTCTGAGTCAGGATAATAAGGATTTCACAAGGGGGGTGTTTAAGTACTTCAGAATAAAGAAAACCTAAAAAAAAAAAAAAAAAGGGAAAAAAAAAAAAAAAGAAACAACCCCAAAACATCTAAAGAGGTTTCTTGCACTTGAAATCCCTCCTGTGTGCAGACTTGTGGCTGAGAGGGGAGCCATGGGCAGAGGAAAGTGTGCAGCATAAGAGATTCCTGGAGCCCCCAGGAGTGCAGAATTCCATGGGCAATAAGTGAAGGATGCCCTGGGAATGTGCTGTTGGTAGGACTGGTGTCAGGGAGGGGAAGCAGAGTAGCACCTCCAGCCTTGCAGCTAAACCCACCAAATCTGCCCAGAAAGGAAAGAAGGAAACACCAGAATTCAGGATGAATTCTTCAGGATGCTGCTGGAGCCCCTCCAAACCCTAGGAGAACCCAAGGCACTGATTGTGACAACCTGAACTCACCAGCCTGGGCCAGGGCTTCTGCTGGGCTGGGACATCCTCACAGCTCCAAAAAAACACCCCTGAGGTGTTTATTTGTGTCAGCTCCCCCCTCCCTGGGTAAAACACAACCCCCAGAGCAGACACAGGGGCAGCAGGAGGTGGGAAAGGATCAAGGTGGGAGCCAGTGGTGGCTCAAGGGCACTGGAGCCCCCAGAGATTGTGGGGGGACCCTGGTGCCTTCCTCCCTGGACACCCCCCTACAGCCTCCCCCTCCCCTGCTCTTCCCTGCCTCCCCAGCCTCGGCAGTTTTTTCCAATTTTGCTGGAAAAAAGTTTTCCTGTGGGCAGTGGAGCCATGGGCGGGCTCTGCTCTTCCTTGGATTCATGGAGAGGGAGAAGCCATCAAAGCATCCTGAGGGTTGGGCAGTCCTCACTGGACTCCTGTGTGGGGATCCAGGGCCTGAAGGGGCTCCAGGAGAGCTGCACAGGGACTGGGGACAAGGCCTGGAGGGACAGGACACAGGGAATGGCTCCCACTGCCAGAGGGCAGGATGGATGGGATCTTGGGAATTGGGAATTGTTCCCTGGGAGGGTGGGGAGGGGCTGGGCTGGAATTCCCAGAGCAGCTGTGGCTGCCCCTGGATCCCTGGCAGTGCCCAAGGCCAGGCTGGACACTGGGGCTTGGAGCACCTGGGACAGTGGGAGGTGTCCCTGGGGTGGAACAGAATGGGATTTAAGATCCCTCCCATCCCAAACCATCCCAGGATGGTTTAGTTGAGGTGTTGGGGCACAGGTTGGACTTGATGATCTTGAAGGTCTCTTCCAACCCAGTCACTCTGTGAATTCTGGGAATTCTGGGAATTCTGGGATTTCAACATTCCATTTTTCACTTTGTGAGGGCACTGACCTGAATTTCCCTTCCCGTTTTATTACACCTCAGAGTCTCCAAGCATTCCCATGGATTCTGAATGCCAAACCCCTGAGTCCAGCACCACCAGTTTCTCTCCTCCCAGAGCAACATCAGGTTGTGTGTCAGAGCAGGGACAGCACACACTGACCCTCTCCTGATGTCCCACCATACCTCCTGAACCAGAGATGCCTTGGAATCCAACATTCCTTGGTGAATTTTCCTCTCATGAGCATCCCTGTGGGGTTGGACATTTCCACCATGGACCAGGTGAGGTGTCACCTCCTGCTGGCCATGGGCGTGGCACCCCCCAGCTCTCTGGGACGGTCCTTGTGGAAAGAGAGAGGATCCCACAGCAGCAACCCCTGGTTTTCCTGTCTCCTGTCACCCATCCCTCAGGAGATCCACCAGAACTGCCCAGCCTTGCTGGCAGAGCCCCCAGGGATTTCCACTGAGAGAGACTGACAGCTGGGCTTTATTCCTGCTCTTTATTCCCTTCATGATAATTCCTAACACTTGATTTGCTTTTCCAAGCCACTGCTGAGCACAGAGCTGACATTTTCAAAGCTGCCTCTGTTGTAACTCTGAGACCTTGTTCTTTAGCAGTGACAGGCAGCTCATGGGGCTTTATTTAATTCATAAAGTTAGGAGCTGTATTTTCCCGTGTACCTCCGTTTTCATTTCTCTCCTCTGAAATCTATCTGCCATTTTGTCACCAGTCTCTTCCCACCACCAAGTCTTTCTGCAGCCCCTCACAATTGGCCCTTGTTTTACTCCTAAAATAATTCAGACTCTCCAGCTGAAGGTGTTATTGCAAAATAAGAAGATTTTTATTAATAACCCATCCATGGTGGCCTTCAGCACAGTGAACCCAGGTCAGCTTCAGGAGCAGGATGGGACCAAAGCTCCACATTCTCCTTGGTGGGGTACGAATTTCTCTGGTTGAGCATCTCTCCAGCATCTCTCCTCACCTGAGACCAGCCCAGGAGTCAGATCTCGGGCTCTGTGCAGATCCCCCAGGCTCTGACAGCCTGTCCAGACATGGACCTGCCCTCAGCCCAGCTCTCTGCCTGAATTCGGGGCCCGCAGGCTCACCAAGGTGAGGAGACCGTGCTGGGACTATCCTGCGTGGACCACGGTGCCAGGAAAGCTCCCAATGAGCCCTGGGGCAGAGCAGAGGGAGAGGCAGGGAGCCAAGGGAGGGGAGAGGAAAAGCTGCCTGGTGCTTCTCCTTGCACAGGGGGTGCAAGGAATCCATGTCCATAGGGAATCCGTTTCCAAAGAGAATCCATGTCCAAGGGAATCCACATCCAAAGGAAGTCCGTGTCCAAGGGAAGCCACATCCAAAGTGACTCCACATCCAAAGGGAATCCATGTCCGAGGGAATCCATGTCCAAGGGAATTCACATCCAAAGGGAATCCAAGTCCAGAGGGAATCCGTGTCCAAGGGAATCCATGTCCATAGGGAATCAGTTTCCA
Source organism: Anomalospiza imberbis (assembly GCF_031753505.1). NCBI lineage: Eukaryota > Metazoa > Chordata > Aves > Passeriformes > Viduidae > Anomalospiza > Anomalospiza imberbis. Next base: position 1,966,174 of record NC_089705.1, read on the forward strand.
AAGAGAATCCATGTCCAAGGGAATCCACATCCAAAGGAAGTTCATGTCCAAAGGGAATCCACATCCAAAGGGAATTCACATCCAAAGGGAATCCATGTCCAAAGGGAATCCACATCCCCAAAGGGAATCCACATCCAAAGGGAATCCGTGTCCAAAGGTAATCTGTGTCCAAGGGAAGCCACATCCAAAGGGAATCCATGTCCAAGGGAATCCATGTCCAAAGGGAATCCACATCCAAAGGGAATCCATGTCCAAAGGGAATCCACATCCAAGGAAGTCCGTGTCCAAAGGGAATCCACATCCAAAGGGAATCTGTGTCCAAAGGGAATCTGTGTCCAAGGGAACCCACATCCAAAGTGACTCCACATCCAAAGGGAATCCATGTCCAAAGGGAATCCACATCCCCAAAGGGAATCCACATCCAAAGGGAATCAGTGTCCAAAGGGAATCTGTGTCCAAGGGAAGCCACATCCAAAGTGACTCCACATCCAAAGGGAATCCACGTCCAAAGGGAATCCACATCCAAAGTGAATCCATGTCCAAAGGGAACCTGTGTCCAAAGGAAATCCATGTCCAAGGGAATCCACGCCCGAGGCAATCCATGTCCAACAGAATCCACATCCAAAGGGAATTCATTTCCCCAGGAAATCCCTGTCCCTGCTGCAATCGGGTATTTCCCTGCTTTTGGATCCAAGAGCCATTCCAGTTCTGGCAGCTGCACCTTGGTGCTCCTGCTTTGTTCATTATCCCCAACATCCATTTCAAGGTTTTACTTTCCCACCTCTGTCTGCAAAATCCAGATTTTCCCTCAGCTTTGGAAGGGGTTTTTGGCCTTTTTTGAAAAACACAACAATTGGAATGTTGTAATTTTTTGCAGCTCTTGCAACAAGAGCTGCATGGAGAAAAATATTTCTCCTGGTTCATTTGCAAACTGTGCATTTGTTTGTCTGTTTTTACGTTACTCAAGCCTGGAACAAAGATAAAGGTTTCCCAAACTATTGCCAAATTGATTTTCAAAGGGTTTGGAGTCAACGTTTCGTTTGACAGCATCAGAATACTTCAATCAAGCTTTTGGATTTTTCCAAATTAAATGAAAGGGAGTTTTTAAACTAAAGAATGTTTCAGGCCCAAAAAATCAAAACATTTCATTCTGAACATGTCAAAACTGGCCATTTTAAATGATTTCACATGGGTTTTTTTCCTCCAATAAACAAAATTGGGCAAATTCACCATCGTTTTACAAAATACTTCAAGAGCTGACACACTTGTGCTTCCACCATAAAGAAATTGCATGGAACAAAATTCATTAACCTCCTCTCCCAGAGTGGCCTTTGGAGGGAAAAAAAAATACCAAAACCATCCAAGAATGAAAACATGGGAATTCCAAGACAAAAAAAAAAATCCATTCATTCTCCTGATAAGCAGCCTTTTCCCACTCCTAATCTTTTAGCTGAATTGCAGCCACAGGGTTGGGACACACTCAGATGCCCCTGTGGAGGCAGATTGTCAGGTCCCCACTGGTCTGGACTGGTTTGAACTGGGTGGCATCCCCTTCATGCCACACCTGGGATATCCCCATGGATAATTGTCCTTCCCTTCCTGCCCGGGAGCCTCCACCAGCCTCATTCTGCTGAAGTCCTCAGGTGAAATGTGAAAACACCCTGGCACAAATCTAAACCCTGTGTGGGCTTCAGGGGCACCCAAGAGGCCTTTCCCTGCCAACAAAATCCATCACCACGGAGAGGGGTCTCACTCCCAGAGCTGCATCTTTAGGCTGGAAAAAATCTGGAATGCTCTGATCCGCTGGCTGGCTGTGTTCCTGGTGGGATGGGATGGGATGGGATGGGATGGGATGGGATGGGATGGGATGGGATGGGATGGGATGGGATAGGACTGAACACCCTCCAAATATCAATGCTGCATTTGAGGTGAATCATCCCCACAAACAGACATGAATTTGGACATGGTTTCCCTTGTACATTGTTTCCCTTGGGACATGGATTCCCTTGGACATTGTTTCCCTTGGACATGGATTCCCTTGGATATGGATTCCCTTGGGACATGGTTTCCCTCTGAACACACCTCACCAAGGCAGCCACTCCATACCCTGTCTATGCCAAAGATCCACATTTTTAAAAGTACAAGGCTGGCTCAAGGCATGGGAGTGACCCCTGCCAGCTCTGCAGGGATTCACAGGATCACAGAATATCCTGGGCTGGAAGGACCCACCAGGATCAGCCACTCCAGCCCCACGCCCTGCTCAGACCCCCCAGCAACCCCACTCTGGGCATCCCTGGAGCTCTGGCAGCCTCAGGGCCGTGCCCATTCCCTGGGGAGCCTGGGCAGTGCCCAGCACCCTCAGGGGGAAGAACCTTTCCCTGAGCTCCAGCCTTCCTTCTCCCCCTGGGCTGCCCATTGTCCCTTGGCTCACACAAGGGGCACCTTGTGGCAGGGGACAGAGACACCCCCAGCCCCAGCCCCCTCTGCAGGAGCTGCCCAGCTGTGCCCAGCCATGCAGGAGGAGCTGATTCCCTCTGCTCCCCAGCTCCCTGGGTGATTTATGGGGTGTGAGATTAAGGGCTGGAGCTGGGAAATGAATGAAATTGCAAAGAGGATTTATGGGTGTGACAGAGCCACTCTGCCAGTGATACCAAGCAGGAGCTCTGGGCCATTTGGGGAGGACAGAGGGGCACTGGGGCTGCAGAGAGAGCTGGGACCCCATGCCAGGTGTGAGTGGGATGGACAAGCAGAATTCCATTCTTTTCCCAGTGTACAATAAAAGAAATTGTAGAACTGTAGAATATTCTGAGCTGGAAGGGACCCACAAGGATGATCCAGCCCTGCAAAGACACCTCAAAAATCCCTGGAGTGGTGTCCAAACCCTCCTGGAGCTGTGGCAGCCTCGGGGCCGTACCTATTCCCTGGGGATTCTGGTGAATGACCAACTCAGGCAAGGGGATGTCCTGGGATATCCTGGACTTGCCTTGGTTAATTTAAGGTGACTTAACAGTTGTGAGAACCTCTCTTTTTGAGCTTTTGTGCACCAGATCCCTGCTGTGCTGTGAGGCCACCCTCAGGCACTGAGCAGCTTTGGGTGGGTTTGGTGCCACCAGCACATTGTGTCACTGGTGTGCACAGGCCCTGTGTCACTGCAGGCCAGCACTAACACTGGAAAACACTTGCAAAACCCCCTCAGTTCATGCATCTGCCTCTGATCCCTGAGCACTGGGGTCTCCGTTGGCCTTGGAGCTTCCTGCTGCTTCCCCTGGAGCAGTGGGATATCCCCTCTCATCCTTCACCCCCAGGAGACTCTGCAGTCCAACGTGTGCCAGTCCTAGGAGCACCCTGCAGCCACAGGCGCTGGCACTGGGAGCTCTGCCTCTCTCTCTGATGTGCCAGGGCTTCGGGTTTGCTCTGAGCTTCTGGAGAGCTGTCGAAGCAGGAATGTGTGCCTGAGGGTTGCTTGGACACTGGGCATGTGAACAGCAGGTTTCCTGTGTTGTTTGAACCATGCCCAAACCCAACATTTCGTCACTTCTCCTGCACTCTGAGCCTTCCCTAAAACTGCAACAGCAGAAACCCTGGGGTAAATTTTGCATTTGAGCTCCTGTGGATCATATAGGTGGGGAAAGGAGTGGGTTTAAGTACTTTTAAACCAATAAGGAGGAAATCCAGCTATCCCTGGGAGTTCCTGGTGTGGGGAAACTGCTGTTTCCCCCCTTCCCTGCAGCACAGCTCCATCACAGCTGGAGGGAGCGGCTGGGGAGGGGTCCCAAAAAAGAGGGATCCCATCCTGAGCCAGTCAGGGCAGGGATGGACATGCCCTTCCCGACGGGCAGCTCCCACCGAGGCGCTCGGAGCCCAGCGGGACGCGCTGATCTAAGCCCGACGGATCGAGGGAGATCAAAGCTCGCCTTTTATCTCAGTCTCCCTTCTGCCTTCTTCCACAGCTGGAGGGCGTGTGTTCCCCTCCTTTGTAGCTGCTCCATCCCCTTCTTTAAATCTTCACTTAAAGCCTTCCTTTCTTCTCCAGCAGGCAGCCGAGTCCTCCCCGAGCGCGCTGTTGTAATGCCCATGGAGGATCCTATTCCAGAGGCATAAATTACACGGCCCCGTGTCGGCTCCCGCTCGCTGAGCATCTCTCGCAGGTAACACTTCGTGTTAAGTGCACATTAAGCAGCGCCGAGCGCTGCAGCATCACAAAGAGTGGCTCGGGGGGACACCCCTGTGCCTGCTGCTCGTTAGGATCAATGTCGGGATGAAGGCTGAGCCCCCCCTCGCTGCTGCCGGGGCTGCCATTACCTAATTGGATCCAATGTAAGGTATTAGAGGCACGTTAGGAGATGACACAAATTGGGTTTGGCTCGTTCTCAGCGCACCCAGAGGCCTCGGTAGTTGTAATGAGCACAGAGGGGAGTGCCAGGGTGTCAGTGTCACCTCTTGGTGAGGGGGACCTCGGGGCTGGAGCACCCAGAACAAGTCCCGTGCTGCTGCTGAGCATTGTCACCTGCAGAACCTGCAGAAAGTGCTGCTTTGGCAACCCCTTGCAGCAGAAGGGCTCTGGAGGGCCATCCCAAATCCCATATCCTTTGGCAACGCCTCGCAGCAGAAGGGCTCACAGGTCTGGAGGGCCACCCCAAGCCCCATATCCTATTCCTGGTGATGAGGGATGTACCGAGCCATTTACAGGGGCCTGGCTGCCAGAGGAAAATGCCAGATTATCCCTGGGTCTGGCACTGAGGGCTCAGGCACGAGATCATCAAGTGGGAGACCTTGCAGGGCTGCAGGGGATCACTGCTGAAGAGCAAAGACTCTGCAGACAAGCCTCAGCAGAGCCAGAGTTCCTGAGGCTCTGTTCCCACTTTGTTCTACCCAAAAAGAGCTCATCACCTCACCCTACCATTGACTTGGCCTTTTTCCCAGGATCCTGCAGACCTGGGGAGCCCTTTTGGGCACAGGGATCACAGGGCTGGACCTGGCAGAGCTCGGGGCACCACAGCTGGATCTGCAGGATGGACTGAGGGTTTCATTAATCCTTAGCAGGGTCAGCCAGCCCTCGAATCCTTCCTGGAGCAGCTCTTTGCTACCCTCAAATCCCTCCTGGAGCAGCTCTTTGTTGCCCAGAGGCCCAGGCAGGGTCAGTGTGTGCCCTGCAGGAGGAGGGTTAAAGTCCTTGACTGTGCTCACAGTGACTGCAGATGCTGCTGCTCACAGGCACCCCCAGCCTGTTTTAATATCTCACAGCAATGAGCTCTGCAGCTTCACCACAGGCTGGAGAAAAACTTGTATGGGTTCGGAATTTACTGCCTTTTAATTTCCTGCATTGTGATTTTCTGCATTTCCTGAGTTCAATTTCTTGCAATGTTTATTTTCTCATCCCTGTCCAAGAGCAGATCTGGGGTCTATTCTTCTTACTTCTGAGACCAAAAAATACTGCACAGCCAGCAATTCCCTGCAATCCATTTGCACCTTCAGCACCTTTTTTGTCCTCCTCCACCAAAAAACCCACCCAACCTCCCCCCCCAAAAAAAAACCAAAAAAACACTGAAACAACCAACACCAAATAAAAAATTAAAAAAAAAAGTAGCAAAAAAGTGAAGAAATATTGAACAATCCCCAGTAAAGCACTGCATATCAACTTCTGAAGGTGAGTGGAGAATTAGAGTTTCTGCTGAAGGTGCTCCTGTTTGAGGAACAAAATGCAGAAATTGGGGGTGCAGGGGGTGTTTTGAGCAGACACAACACTGCCAGGAGCTGTGTTGAGAGCCATCAGTGTCAGGCACAGCTGCCCCTCACCCTTCCTGCTCTCAGCATCACAGTCAGCACGCAGGGGCCCTCCTGTGCTCCATTTTAATAGCGGAGCACAAAGTGGTGAACTCAGGGTCACTGATTTTCTTCATGCCACGTTGTCCCAGTGCCCTGGAGCACAGCAGAGCTTGGTGCTGGACAGGATGGTCCAGGACACAAGGGAGGCATCAGTGAGTGGTGGCACGGCCAGGGGAGGCAGGAAATCCCTCCCTGGAGCAGAGATTTTGTGATCACAACATTATTTACCACAGCCCCGGGGCTGCCAGAACTCCAGGACAACGCTCCCAAGCACAGGGTGGGATTGTTGGGATGTCCTGGGCATGGCCAGGAGCTGGACTGAGCATCCTCCCAACTCAGGATATTCCATGATTCTGCAGTTCTGGGCCTGTGAACTGCCAGGAAGATGCAGATTTGGGCTGAGGAGCAGGTCCTGGATGCTGGCAAGGAAGATGAGAGTCTCCTGCTGAGCACTGTGACACTTTGCTAAAGTGTTCTGAGAGCTCTTCCTTCCCAACCCAGGCAGCTAATGGCTGGTTTATGTCCTGAAGCATGAGGGTTTAGGTCCCCTGCAGATTTTTATCCCATTTAATGTAACTGTAGATATCCTCTGTATTCATATAAATGAATAATCCTTTCTGAATCCTTCTAAGCACTTTGCCTTAGCAGGCTGGATGTTATTAATCATAATGCTCTGCACTTAGACAGCATTTTACCTATTCACAGTGCTGAACAAACACTGCCTAATTAACCTTCCTCATGCCAAGGGAGGTGATTATCACCCTTGCTGTCTGGGGGGGGCGGGGGTGGCACCAAAAGTGTCAGTGGGTGGGGTTTGGGGTCAGGGCTGCCCCTTTCTCCTCCTTCCCTGTAGCAGTGGGCACAGGTCAGTCTCTGTGGCTATAGACATACTCAAAACTTCAATTTCCTTCCTGAGAACTCATAAAAAACACAGCATGGAAGGAGCTTATAGCTCATCCACTTCTGCCTTCCACCATGGACATTTTCTAATATCCCAGGCTGCTCCAAGCCATGTCCAGGCTGGCCTTGGACACTTCCAGGGATCCAGGGGCAGCCACATCTGCTCTGGGCACCCTGTGCCAGGGCCTGCCCACCCTTACAGGGAAGAATTTTTCCCTGATATTTAATCTAATCCTACTTTCTGTCAGTGTAAAGCCAACCCTCTTTTCCTGTCCCTACATGCCCTTGTGAAGAGTCCCTCTCCCTCTTTCTTGCAGAATTCTGGGACAACATCACTTATTTCCCCTACAACCGACTGGCTTTTTGCACTGGAAGTGCAGAAGAGCTGAAAACTAGAGCTAAAACCATTTAATTAACTAAACAGAAATCAGCACTGCGAAAACCGAGATGTTCTTGGGGGCAATTTTTGTCTCGTCAAAGCAATGGGGAGTTGGGGTGGGTGGAGGGAAATGCCACCAGAGCAGCTCAGGCTGGGTTTGCTCTGCAGCCAGCAGCAGCAGCAGGGGAATAGTGATGATAATAATAATAATGATGATGATGCTAACGAGAATATTCCTGTGCTTGGGTTCCCTGCAGCATCCTGCTCAGACAGATCCCAGAGCACATTAGAAATGGGGCTGCTGCTGTCACTCCTCCTGCTCAGGCTGGGTTGGCACAAATGCCACGCAGCTGAGTGCCAGGCTGGAGCTGCCAAGAGCCCCCGGTGTCCCCTGGGGGGAGCGAGGCTCTGAGACACCCCCAGCAGGGCTGGCACAGTCCCTGTCACACCCTGCTGCTCAGGGACCGGGCACCTCTTCCTGCCCTGGGCTGCTCCACTCCCAGATGGCCCAGGGTGGTGAGGACAAGTCTCACCCTCCTGTACCCCATCACGCACAGGGTTAATTAACCCTTCCTGTCCCAGGGATAAGGCCCAAGGGATGAGGAGGGAACACCTCATGGCCAGGACACTGGGAGCTCCCTGCCATGGCTCGGAGATGGAGAATTACCTTCCCAGAGCCATTTCCTTCCCTTCCCTTCCCTTCCCTTCCCTTCCTTTCCCTTCCCTTCCCTTCCCTTCCCTTCCCTTCCCTTCCCTTCCCTTCCCTTCCCTTCCCTTCCCTTCCCTTCCCTTCCCTTCCCTTCCCTTCCCTTCCCTTCCCTTCCCTTCCCTTCCCTTCCCTTCCCTTCTCTTCCCTTTTTTTCCCCTTTTCCCCTTTCCCCTTTGGGTTGGAAGGGGCCTTAAATCCCTTCCAGTGCCACCCCTGCCATGGCAGGGACACCTCCCACTGCCCCAGGCTGCTCCCAGCCCTGTCCAGCACCTCCAGGGATGGGGAGTTCATGACCGTCAAAGTCCAAATCTTTGCTTCCTTTGCAGTGTGACCTAAAGGAAGTTGCTGTCCCGTGCCTCAGTTTCCCCAAGCAGTGACACAGATGGTGGCTCTGCTCTACACTCCAGAGGCCAGAAGGAAAAACCCTCTGCAACAAAAGCAACCAAACAGAAGCTCATAGGGGTGGGAGGTGGTGCTTCCCTGTCACTCCTTATCCATGCCAGGGGATTTGCTCGGGATGCCTGCACAAGGGAGAAATCCCCTCTCCCCCGTGGCTGCTCTGTGGCTTCCCTGGGAGAGCTGTGGAAGGTGATGGATGGCTGGGGAGGGAAGGCAGCGGTGCCCTTTCTGTTTGTGTGCAGTGTGTCTAATATACTGATATATGCTGCATTCATCCCTTTTAAATATAAATCAATAAGCTGCTGTATTTCAAACGGGCAGCGAGCGCGGGCCGGTCAATGAGCAGGATAAATGTCTCCATCCCCTGGGGTGCCCTGCCTGGCCTGGAGGGCTGCAGCTCACAGGCACCCAGGGACAGCAGACGTGACCAGGCTTTGCCAGGGAGCTGTGCCAAGAGCCCAGGGAAGCCGTGACAGGGTTTTCCCTCCATCCTGAGGCTGCCGAAGTTCTGGGCAGCAGCAGCAGCACCAGGAAACCAGCCCCATGCCTTCCCTGCAGGGAGGCACCTGCGCCCCTGGGAGCCAAACTGGGGCAGATATGGGAGCCCACCCCAGTCCCTGCTGGGCAGCTTGGGGTGTTTGCAGCAGCTCAGAGCGAGGCAGCAGTGTGTGCTCAGAGCCCAGAAAGCCAACGGGGACCTGGGCTGATCCCACAGCACAGGGAAAGGGGGGATTCTGCCCTGCTCAGGTGAGACCCCACCTGTAGAGCTGCTCCAGCCCAGGGAATTCCAACATCAGCAGCACCTGCAGCTGCTGGAGAGAGCCCAGAGGAATCCACGGAGCTGCTGCAGGGCTGAAGCCCCTTGGGAGCCAGGCTGGAAGAGCTGGGTGTGCTCCCCTGGAGAGGAGAAGGCTCCAGGGAGAGCTCAGAGCCCCTCCAGGGCCTGAAGGGGCTCCAGGAGAGCTGGAGAGGGACTGGGGACAAGGCCTGGAGGGACGGACCCAGGGAATGGCTCCCACTGCCAGAGGGCAGGTCTGGATGGGGTCTTGGGAATTGGGAATTGTTCCCTGGGAGGGTGGGGAGGGGCTGGGCTGGAATTCCCAGAGCAGCTGGGGCTGCCCCTGGATCCCTGGCAGTGCCCAAGACCAGGTTTGGAGCAGCCTGGGATACTGGGAGGTGTCCCTGCCATGGGATGGGATGGAATTGGATGGGATTTAAGGTCCCAATCCATGATTCTGTGATTTCCTGGAAAGGGGCTTCTGTTGGGCTTTGATGGGGCCTGGGACAGTGGGAGGTGTCCCTATCCATGGCAGAAGGTGGAACCAGATGGTCTTTAATGTTCCTTCCAACCAAATCCCTTTGGGATTCCATGATTTCACTTTCCCCTCCCCAGTCCCATGAATGGGGGCTCCATCTCTCGGGGTGCTGCTCAGGTTCAGCCCCTCACACTCTGCAGGAGGAGTGAGGGCACCACCTGAGTGAGGGCCCCCTTCTTTCCCAGCTGTTGGTCCCTCCATTCCTGTCCCACGGTCCCCCCAGCACCTCGGGGTGCCAGTGCATTTGTGTACTGGGGCCATTCTTTCTCCAGAGTCCATGTCTCACTTTAGTTTATCCTGGAAATCCCCTGGGCTTGGGCTGGGGCTGCAGGCAGCACAAGAAGCCCCCAGACCCAGGTGTCGTGTTTTGAACAGACAGGTGTCTGCTGAGGAAGGCAGGAGCCTCCCCTGAAATGGAAAATGCAAACCCCCTCCCTCTGAATTATTGTAATTTTGAAATTAAGGTGGATCTCAGGCAAAGATATGGGAATTGCAATAACAGTTCTTTACTAGGGAAATTAAAAATATAAATGCAATAGCACAAACAAACCAGTGCCAGAGTCAGAGCAGGCCCTGGCAGCCTGTGGGTCAGGCTGGTGGCAGCAGTCCCATCCCATGGTGGCTCAGCCCTCCTGCAGTGCCAGCTGTGCTTCTGCTGGAGCAGGGATCCTGCACAAGGGTGGAGTTTTCCTCTGAAGCTCCAGGGCTGCTGGAGATGGGCCTGGGCTTCCTCTGGGAATGCAGTAGGGAAGAAAGCTGCTCCTCTGGGAATGCAGTGGGCAAAGGCTGCTGTGGTGTGCCAAGGTCAGATTGTATCCAGGTAGGAATGCTTGGCTCCTCCCCTGGGCGGAGCCTCTCCCCATGGGATGATGGAATTTTCTCAGCCATGCAGGGACACTCAGTGGCCATGAACAGAAGAGATCTCCTGGAGGGAGGATTGGCTGTGGGAGAGATAAAGAAAACTGCCCCATGGACAGCAGAGAGCTGCCCCAGAGATAGGAATAGAACACAGCCCCAGTTTCCAGCCTGGGACACCAGGGCAGACCCAGCTGTGTCCAGCTGTGCTGGGGCTCTGGGCACAGCTGGGGGAGCCCCAGGCATGGAAATCACCTTGGACCCAGCACTGAGCAGAGCAGGGACGCAGCTCCTCTGCCAGACCCGTTGTGGCTCCAATAATCTGTGCAATAAATTCAGATTTTCCTCTCTGCTTTCCTGCCTGTCACTCCTGTCAGTCCAGGCCCACACAGGGTGAACCCAGCACCACTCGTGTGGGTCAGCAAAAAAACAAAATGTAAAAAAAACAACATAAAAATATCAAAATCAAGTAAAATAATGTCACATCCCCCCCCCCCCAAAAAAAAAAAAAGACAACAAGCCTTAATCTTAAAACTAAAACTTAAACTTAAAACTTAAAATCCTCTTATAAAACTATAAAACCCCTCTTTTTTCCTATAACACATAAAAATATTTAAAAATAAAAATATTCAAATTATAAATATCAAACAAAAACTTCCATGCTAAAATAAACACATATTAAAAGAAATATAATCTTATTTAAAAATATAAGAAAACCCTATGCCCCCTCAAAAAAACTCTACTCCCAAAAATAAAAATAATTTTAAAATTAAATAATAAAACTTTTATCTTTTAAATTAATCTTTAAAACATTACCCCATAAATTGACATAACCCATAAACACAACTATATAAGAAAAACTTACTAAAAATAAAAAAATCACAATAACAAATTTCCCCAAACTGGTACTATGCATAAAAAAATTAATAACAGCAAAAAAACTATTTTTCTTATTTAAAAAAACTCCATAATTTGCTCCAGGGATGGAACCAAATGATGCCCCTGGCCACATCCACTCCTCCCTGCTCCTTATCCTGCTTGGACCTGGGCAATGGCACTGCTGCTATGAGAGTATAAAATAAAAAATAAAATAAAATAAATAAAATAAAATAAAAATAAATAAAATAAAGTAAAGTAAAATAAAATAAAATAAAATAAAATAAAATAAAATAAAATCTACTCCTCACAATTGCAAAATTGTTGCAGATCCAAGGACTGCTAATTATACAACAGTTTCAGATCTAGGCTATTATTTATGATCAAAAAATGTCGATTTGTATAGACTCCAACATTTCACCTACTAAAAAGCTCACCCATTAATTCATGTTGCATTTAAATGTTCATTTTAGGCCAGATTTCTCTGGTTAATGCACATGATTCTCTTTCAAGTCCTTTGGAAGCCAGAGTTGAAGTTGAAAAGGAGAAGCAGCCCCTTTTCTGGAATCTTCTGCTCAGAGAAAAAAAAAAAAAAGTTAATTATCTCTCAATATTTTATTAATAATCAATTTCTTATGATTTTTTTTTTAATGAGATGTCATTACATAAACGCCCTCATTTTCTGGAGTGCATGTGGTATTTGTAAGAGCCTGTGATAGAGTTTGCATGAATAATTCCCGTTCAATTGACAATTCCCAAACTGTTCCCTTCAATCCTTGGCTATTTATTCCTGGGGATGTGTGGCTGGCCACTTCACTCGTGGGGTTTCATTGCTAATTGGATGAGTGGAGTTTTACAAACCAGACAGATTCGGGGTTAGATTTCTGTTCAGTTAATTAAATGGTTTTAGTTCTAGTTTTCAGCTCTCTGCACTTCCAGTGCAAAAAGCCAGCAGCACAGAGGGAAGAACGCAGTGGAAATATGGATAAATAAAGAAAAATATGGATAAATATAGGAAAATATAGAAAAATACGGATAAATATGGGTAAATATGGATAAATATGGATAAATATAGAAAAATATAGATAAATAAAGAAATCTATAGATAAATATATAAATATATAGATAAATATGATTAAATATAGAAAATATGGATAAATATGGATAATATGGATAAAAACTCAGATCTAGGAGATTTCAGGATCAGGAAACATTTCCCTGAACCTCTGTGTGTCATTTGAGAGGCACAGTGAGAAAACTGCTGAGAGTCCTCCCTGCAGCAGCGATTCCAGGTGTGGGGACTCCACAACCAGGGCCAGATTTCCCTGCTTGTTCTGAAGCAAAAGGGGAAAAACACCATTTAGGGGACTGGATCTTTCAGGACTACATGACCCAAAGTAAAATAAAATCAAATCCAGCCCGTGATGGATTTCTGAGGGCACAGATCCTCTCAGCACTGTGTTAGCAGCTGCAGCTGTGCCCGGGAGTCTCTGGATAAGGAAAATCAAATCCTGTGCCGCAGGGCATGGGGCACATTCTTGGGGTCAGGGAGCCCAAAAAAAAAAACAACACCTTCCCACCTCCAGCTGAGGCTGAGCTGCATTTCTGCTCATGTTTCACTCAGGATGAGATTTCCAGCTGCTCTCCACTCAGGGCAGAAGCCAAGGACTCTGTGCTTGCTGCTCTGACACCAGGTCAGGCAGCTCTGGATCAGCTCCCTGAGCCAAAACCACCCGCTGGGGATGGCTCCGGAGCAGGGCTGGGATCAGGGCACATCCCTGGGACCATGGCACATCTCCAGGAGCAGGGCACATCCCCAGGGTGAGGGCACATCCCCAGGAGCAGGGTACATCCCTGGGACAGTGGCACATCTCCAGGGTGAGGGCACATCCCCAGGATGATGGCACTTCCCCAAGATGATGGCACTTCCCCAGGACCACAGTATATCCCTGGGACAGTGACACATGCCCAGGATGATGGCATGTCTCCAAGACAATGGCACATCCCCAGGACCATGGCAGATCCCCAGGATGATGTCACATGCCCAGGGCAAGGACAAAGGCAAATCCCTGGGACAGTGGTACATCCCCAGAATAATGGCCCAGCCCCAGGATGATGGCACATCCCCAGGGTGAGGCCACATCCCTGGGACAGTGGCACAAACCCAGGATGATGGCACTTCCCCAGAATGATGGCACATACCCAGGGCAAGGGCTAAGGCAAATCCCTGGGACAGTGGCACATGCCCAGGATGATGGCACATTACCAAGACAATGGCACTTCCCCAGGACCATGGCACATCCCCAGAACAGTGGCACAAACCTAGGATGATGGCCCAGCCCCAGGACTATGGCACATCCCCAGGATGATGTCACATGCCCAGGGCAAGGACAAAGGCAAATCCCTGGGACAGTGGCACATCCCCAGGACGATGGCCCAGCCCCAGGATGGTGGCCAAGCCCCAGGACGATGGCCCAGCGTGCCCGGTGAGGATCTGCAGAGCAGCACCTGGAGGTGGGAGGGAATCCCTGCATTCCTGCGGGGAGTGGGAAGGAGCCGTGGGTGATAGATAAGACCCTGGCAGCGTTCAATAAGTCTCCGAGCCTGCTGCCTAAGTGAGATGTTGACAGAAACAAAAGAAACCCCGTTAGGAAATCTCTCCCCCTCCTGGAAGAGGGCGAGGGTTTTCTTGGAGGGGGAGAGGAAGGTTTGCATACATTTCAAGGCTCAGCCAAAATACAAAGTGCTTTTTGTGAACGCAAGAGAAAAGGACGTGAAGCAGGCAGAAGAGGAGGAGGAAGAGAAGGGGAAGGATGCCTCAATACAAAAAAGCTTAGCCTGATAAAATATTTAGGACGGGCTCACACATCAGAATATTAATGCTCTGCATTCCTTGTGCTTGCACTCTGTTGATCTTCATTCTCCAGTGACCTTGTTTACAGTATCTGAATTTGCAGTCTGCATTTTAATAAGGCCCTGAGAGAAGGTCTGAGACACAGCGCCTCGCTGAACCAACTTCAAAACCCTGCTCCGACTGGTTCGAATCCTGGAGGATGGGATGTGGCTCCGGGGTGCCTGGTGCCCTCCGAGGACAGAGCCTCCGGAGAGCCCACCCCGGGGCAGCCGCCGCCGCCTCGGACCGGCAAACTGGGGCAGCGCACAGAGCCTCCTCCATCCATTCATTAATTCCCCTTCTCACCTCCTGCAAGGCTCGGTGGAAGCCCCACAGGGTGCAGCCAGCCCCCGCACAACGACTGGGCCCCTTCTCTTCCTCCTGCCATCCCCAGGTGACCCCCGGGACATCGACCGGCCGCTCCCCACGGGCTCTGGCAGCCGCAGTTAAGCAGCTGCGAGTGCCGGGGAGCCACGGTCCCCTCGGCAGGCAGCGCGGCGGGCCGGAGGCAGCCGCCGTCCCCTGCAGCGCCTGCAGAGCGACGCGTGTTCCCGGCCCTGAATTGCCTAATGGGCTGTGAAGGGTCTCAGCAGGCAGAGCCCAGGCTCGGGGGGATGTGGGGGAGATGGAGCGGGCAGCGTGTTTGTCACATCTGCTCCCTGCTCCTGCCGAGATGCGCTCGGAGCTGGGGAGGGCAGCGGCAGCCGGGAGCCGGGAGCCTCCCCGGGGGATGCGGCAGCGGCCGGTCCTGCCCGCCCCAGCGTCCCGCCGGGCTGGGCCGAGCTCTGGGCACGGGGGGTTGCGGTGGCACGGGGTCATTCTGCTGCGGTCCCCGTCCTGCTGCGGTCCCCATCCCTCTCCAGTCCCTGTCCCGCTCCGGTTCCCATCCCTCTCCAGTCCCTGTCCCGCTCCGGTCCCCGTCCCTCACCCGTCCCCGTCCCGCTCCGGTCCCCATCCCTCTCCAGTCCCCGCCCCGCTCCTGTCCCCATCCCTCTCCAGTCCCCGTCCCGCTCCGGTCCCCATCCCTCACCCGTCCCCGTCCCGCTCCGGTCCCCATCTCTCTCCAATCCCCATCCCGCTCCGGTCCCCATCCCTCTCCAGTCCCCGTCCCGCTCCGGTCCCCATCCCTCTCCAGTCCCCGTCCCGCTCCGGTTCCCATCCCTCTCCAGTCCCCGTCCCGCTCCGGTCCCCATCTCTCTCCAGTCCCCGTCCCGCTCCAGTCCCCGTCCCCCCAGCAGAGGGTGGTGGCAGCCCGTGCACACGCCAGGGCTGGCTGGCGCTAGAGACGAGCAAGGACATCCCGGGCTGCGGACGGGGCTGGCGGTGTCCGGTGTCCTGCACAGCTGCTGGCAGCTCGCGGGGAGCCTCGCTGTCCCCAGGGACAGCCCTGCCCTGTTTGTCCCTGGAGAACACGCTGCGAGGTTGGTGCGGCGCCCGGGCACGGCACAGTGTGCCCACAGGAAAACAACAACAGGGCCTCCGGGGATTTTGGAACAACCTCCTTGAAAGCAGATCCTGGAAATGAGCTTGGTGCCAGTCACACCCCTCAAATACCCAAAGCATTCAGAACGTGAGGGACACCCTTCCCTTATCCACCCCACTCCTGCTGGGTTTTGGGGCACCCTTTCTTTATCCCACCCCACTCCTGCTGGGTTTTGGGGCACCCTTTCTTTATCCCACCCCACTCCTGCTGGGTTTTGGGGCACCCTTTCTTTATCCCACCCCACTCCTGCTGGGTTTTGGGGCACCCTTTCTTTATCCCACCCCACTCTTGCTGGGTTTTGCTTTCAGAAGAACCAGAAACGTCCCGTGATTTGGAAAGGCAGCCACACTCCTCCCTTTCACCGGCCACTCCATCTCTCCTCTCGCTGCCCCCGGGCTGTTCTGTGTCCTGCCATGCCTGGCGTGTCCCCGTGGTGCCACAGCCTGGGGACCGTGCGAGCAGTGTCCTCAAAAGACACTCCAAGGTGTGTCACAGCACGGGCACCGTGCCAGGAGCAGGAGGCAGGAGGGAGTTTGTGCCCACACAGCACTTGGCACCTTTTTACTCCAACATAAATCAAGGGATCACAGAATATCCTGAGCTGGAAGGGACCCACAAGGATCATCAAAGGACAGCTCCTAAAGGAGCTCAGCTCAGTGAGTAAGTCCTCGTGGAGACTCTGCAAGGGATGGGAGGATGGGTTTTTTTCTGTTTCACAATTGGGAAAACACAATCTGTAGGATCTGGCAAAGCAAAGGTGGGAACATGGAGCAGATTCCTTCCAGTCTTACCTTTCTCACCTCAGATCCACAGGGCCGTGCAGCCAGCTGGGTGTTCTTGTTCCTGCACAGCCTCTTGGAGACCTTCCTTGTTTCAACCTTGCTTTTGCCTGGAAAAAGTTCCAAGTCTCTCCCCTGTGACTGCTCACAGAGGAATATCTCAGGGCAAAGCAGCACCTTCCTGAGGAGTCACACAACCCTGGGGCATGGTGATGAGCTCCACTGCCTGCTGCTTCTCCCCTGTGAAAAGGGAGGAGTTTGAGAGACTCCAAGGGCTGCACCAGAGCATCGAGATCTCCAGCAAAACAGGGAAAATGTGCAGCTCCAGCTTAGGACTGGTTCACTGCCCTGACAGAGGTTCAGAGATGATTTTCAAGAGCAGCAAGGGATGTTCCTGCTCCGAAGAGCTGCAGGCACAGAGGTGTGTTCTGTCCCTGTGTCTGCTCAGCATGTCCTCCCTGCCTGGGGACTGTGACCAGCTCAGGTGCAGGCTGGGCAAGTTTGGCCCCGCAGCTCTTTCCTTCCTGGGCAGCTGCTTGCTCCCTCCTTGTCACTTGCTCTCCTGCTGCCACTTGCTTTTTTTAGGATGCCTGAATTGAACTTGAATTCCAAACCATTACATGAGAGATCCTGCATATTCTCTCGTGGTTCTGGAGATCATTTCCCCCAGGACAATCCTTGCCAGACACACGTGGCTGCAGGATACCTTCCTGGGAGCTGCTGAGAGCTGAGCTGGGTGTTTCCATCATGATCAGTTCAACCAGTGAAGCTTGAGGTCAGCTCCAGACCTCTTTCCCACTGTGAAATAAACCTCAGCACCATTTTTAGAAGTCCCTCCTGGACAGGGACCCAGAGTCATTCTGGGACAGGCTGAGAAAATCCACCAGCCCCCGCTCTGAGATGACTGGGAAAGATGACAGAGTGCACAGAGCTCAAGGCCGACTTTTGTTTTCCAGTTCAAAGCTTTTGGCACAGTCCGAGTCTCTCTTTCCAACTTGGCTGGGCACCATCAGAAGGGCAAGAGTGTGGCTACTCATTAAGTAAATCCCAATTCTCCCTGGGCTCTGTAGCTTGGCTGACAACACCAAATTCCCAGGGAAGTGGGATTTGCTGGGAAAAGCCAGAGGCAGCTCACAGGGACAACAGCAGGCTCTGGGCTGGACTGTGCATCCAGCTCATGGCAGCCCCCTGCCCAGACCCACCTGCTCCCTGTTGAAGGTCTGTGCCCTGGGAGGTGCCCTTTGGGGCCACCACTTTACCCAGAGCTGCATTTGGGGGAGCAGGATGAGGCTGCTGAGTGCCTGGGCACTGGGATGTGGAGGGGGAGGCTGATGTGTCGTGGAGCCTGTGCAGGACCGTGAGCATGGCAGTGTCTGTGAGGAGCTGCAGAGTGCCCTGGAGGCTCACTGCACACCTGCTGAGCCCTGTGAGGCATTTTGGGGTGCAGAGGTGCAATCTCCAGAGAAAGAGGTTCATATCCTTGGGCATGTGAGACTTTGGAGACTCAGCAGCTGGGAAATTCCCTGGCCTCTGCATGCCTCAGTTTCCCCACTGGTTAAAAGAGGTCATCATCCCACGTGTTCAATGAGGCCATCAGTGCATCTGCCTGCACCACTTGAGCTCTTTTCCCTCTGTGCCAGCTCGTTCCCCACGGGGATGGGGCAGAGGTTGGCTATTGGGATCCGGGCAGGTGATGCCAGCCTGTCCCAGCAGCACTGGAGCCAGGCCAGGGTGGCACAGGTGCCTCGGGGCTCTCACAGCTCCTGGAGCAGAGCTGCGCTGCAGAGGACACACAGGCTCAACCCCTGGGTTTCCTTAAACCTCCTGATCCCCCTGCCCAGCCCCGGAGTGTGAGCGAGGCTGGAGCTCAGGGCGGGGATGGCACTGCGGGACCAGATGTGCCAGATGTGTGTGGAGCTGTCCAGCACATCTGTGCCCCGGAGCAGCGGCAGAGGGCCCTGATCCTCTGCTGTGAGAGTCTCCCCCTCACCCCCAGCTCCTGGGAATGCCAACGCCCATCAGCAGAAGCCTCAGCAGGCAGCTGGGAGCCGAGAAGGCGCTGCTCCCCTCAGCTCCAGCACCAAACTGGAGCTGTTTGTCCAAACTGGAGCTCTGGGGACACGGGTGACATCCCAGGGCAGGGTCACACCTGCCAGGGAAATGGAAGGAGGTGTGGGGTAAAGCCTGAGCCCCGCCACTGTGAGGATTGTTCCAAGCCAGCCCAGAGGGGGAGTTTGGGGATTTTTCCTCCTGCCTCGGTGGGATGTGACGCTCTGTGCACCCCGGCACGCTCAGTGCACACAACGGTGCTGAGCCCCAGTGCAGGAAATGCAGGGAGAAAAAAAAAAAAACATTTCCATGGGGAGCCTGGAAAAATCACCAGGAACAGCCTCTTGGGTGGCCCTGTGCGTGCATCCCCGAGGCAGGAGGGCCCTTCAGTGGCACTGGGTCCCATGGGGGGCCATTCAGTGGCACTGGGTGCCACAGGGGGGCCATTCAGTGACACTGTGTCCCACGGGAGGGCCATTCAGTGGCACTGTGTCCCCTTGGGGGCCATTCAGTGGCACTGGGACCCACTGGGGGCCATTCAGTGGCACTGGGACCCACGGGAGGGCCATTCAGTGACACTGGGACCCACTGGGGGCCATTCAGTGACACTGTGTCCCCTTGGGGGCCATTCAGTAGCACTGGGACTCATTGAGGGCCATTCAGGTACACTGTATCCCACGGGAGGGCCATTCAGTGGCACTGTGTCCCATGAGGGGCCATTCAGTGGCACTGGGACCCACTGGGGGCCATTCAGTGGCACTGGGACCCACTGGGGGCCATTCAGTGGCACTGGGACCCACTGGGGGCCATTCAGTGACACTGTGTCCCCTTGGGGGCCATTCAGTAGCACTGGGAGCCATGGGGGGGTCTGCCCGTGCCAGGCTCCCCTGGCCAGCTCTCAGCCCCCTCCTCACCCCGCTCCCCGGCGCTGGCAGAGCCCCAGCTGAGGGCTGGCCGTGATTTATTTCGGAACATTTCTCGCCTGTTGAAAGGCTGACCTCAGATATGGAGAGACAACGTGGGGAAGATGTACGAGTGTCTCTCGGCAAAAGTGCATCAGAGAAATTGAGCGTGAGCTGCCATCAATCTGCCCGCGAGCCGCGGCCCCGCGCAACAGCGAGGGACGGGAGGGACCTGCCAAGGTCACCCGGGAGCTGAGTCAGCCTCCCGCTCCTGCCATCCATCACGGCCGGGGGAAGCGGCGGCAGCCGGGGCTGGAGGCAATCTCCGCTCATCCCCTCGGTTCGGAGCTGGAGCAGCACAAATGGCACGGGGGGCACGGGCAGGGTGACCTTTGGGTGGCCGTAATGAGCCCTGACAGGCTCGGTGGGGACGGCCGAGATTCCTGGGCTGGCTGGGACAAGGACAAGATGGATGGAAGGCAGGGACAGAGGGGACAGGAGGGTTTTTCCCTCTCTGTGGCTCCAGCTGGCACAGCAGCAGTGTTTGGATAACCTGTGGAGCGTCCCCTAAATCTGGTGAGGACTGGAAGGGAGCTGAGCTCTTCTCAGCAGTTCTTAGAGCAGCAAAAGTGAATCAGGGAATCCCAGAATCCCTGAGGGTGGAAAAACCTCCCAGACCATTGAGTCCACCTTTTGAATCCTCCTGTGCCCATTGAACCATGGCATGAAGTGCCACATTTACCCATTTTTTGGACACATTCAGGAGTGGTGACTGCACCACTGCCCTGAGCAGCCCAATCCAATGATTAACTCTGCTCTCCGTGAAGAATTTTTCCATAATATCCACCCTGAGCCTGCCCTGGCCCATTCCCTCTCCTCCTGTCCCTGTTCCCTGGAGCAGAGCCCGACCCCCTGGCTGTCCCCTCCTGTCAGGAGCTGTGCAGAGCCACAAGGTCCCCCCTGAGCCTCCTTTTCTCCAGGCTGAGCCCCTTCCCAGCTCCCATAGCCTTTCCTGGGGCTCCAGTCCCTTCCCAGCTCCATTCCGTCCATTCCAGCCCCTCAATCTCTCCCCATCCTCCATCCCAGCTCCCACCAGAGATCTCAGCACCAAGGGGAGGAGAACCCCAGTCCCTCCCCTGGCCTAGACCCGAGCTGGTCACCTTCAGCTCCCAGCAAAGAGCACCTCCAAAGGGTTTTATCCTCCAGATGATGAGGGACAATTAACACCATATCCCATGACAAGATTTCCAGAGTTCTGGAGGGACCTGTATGTGAGCCTCAGACTTTCGATTACTGTCTTTGGAAAAGTTCTGAACAATCCACCTGCAAAATGCATTTTTTGGCTTCTGCCAGGTGCCTGTGCAGTGCCAGGCACAGGGATGCTTCTGTGGATCTGGCCCCAGATTACCTTAACAACTCTGCAGATTGGAAGCTGTGAAAGTAATTGATTCTCTACTTCATTAGTTAAACTGAAAAAGGAATTAAGAACTACCGAGGGTACAGCAAAGTGGTTGGTCAAAGGCTTGTTGTGCTCTGAACAGGTAAGCTTACCTGCTTTTTGTTTTTATCAGATGGGAATGATTTTGAAAAGAAAACATTAGGATTTAAAGTGGGGAATCAAGATCTCATTACTTTTCAGAATTTCCTGTTGCTAAATTGATTCAGCTTTTCTGTTACTTTACAGAATTTTGAAGACAGATTCAGTCAGAGTAAAATATTTTTTTAATTATTATTTTCTTTTTCTAGTGAATAAACTATCTAGGCAAAAGAAGCCTCACAACTGCCCACAGCTGGTGTTGGTAGTGCCAAGAGGCTCCTAACTCACAGAGGACCTTTGAAGATTCTTACCTTTGGCTTTGTTCCATGCTCCAGAGCACTGGTGAGGAACAGGGTAATTCCCCCAGGATCAGGTCAGGGGGACACCCACACCCACCCCTGAGCTGGAGGAGGTCTGGCACCAGGGGTTGAGGTTAACTGGGGGGAAAGTGCCCAGAAACATACCGAGGAGAACACAGCATTTTCCAGGAATCCTGTTGGATGGGACTGAGGAACCTGAGGAGTTCCTGGTGGAGGAAGGGGCTCTCACACTTGTTGCAGGCACATCCTTCTCTCTTTCAGGATTTTTCATAGAGGAGCAGAGAGGAAAGAAAGAGAAAACAATTTCTATTTCTGCTCCTTATTTTTCTCATGTAGAATGTGTTTAGAAAATTGTTAACCTGGGGTGATTGCTTGATTGGATTCTGGTGAGGATTGTTTGAGCCTGATGGCCAATCAGATCCACCTGTGTTTAGACTGTCGAGAGAGGGTCACAAGCTGTGCGTTAGTTACATATGGTAGTTAGAACAAGTAGGTTTGTAGTTTTAGTACCTCCTTTAAATAGTATATTAATGTTTTATAGCATAGTTATAATAAAGAAATCATTCAGCCTTCTGAACTGGAGTCAGACATCAACATTTCTTCCCACTGGGTTCACCTACATTTACAATACACTCTGTGGATGTTCATCCTATGGAGAGCAATGGAGAGAGAGCCCCAGAGGGGACACTCCAGGCAGGTGAGGCCAGGGAGGAGCAGGTAATGCAGAGACACAAACTGTTCCCAGGTCATCTCTGGGAGGTGTGGATACCCCGCCTTGGTTCCTGCTCCCATCCCTGCATGTTTTCTTCGTGCAAAACCATGAGGAGGAGCTGAGGGCTCTTGGTGTGTGCAGCTGGAGCAGGGCACACTGAGGGCAAAGCTCAGGGATCTGCAGCTCCTCCCGAGGGGCAGCTCCCATCTCTGCTCTGGGACAGGGACAGCAGCCAGGGAACAGCTGGAGCTGGGCCAGGGCAGGTCAGGCTGGAGCTCAGGGGAAGGTTCTTCCCCCAGAGGGTGCTGGGCACTGCCCAGGCTCCCCAGGGAATGGGCACGGCCCCGAGGCTGCCAGAGCTCCAGGGATGCCCAGGGTGGGGTTGTCGGGGGGTCTGGACAGGGGCTGGGCTGGATCATCCTGGTGGGTCCCTTCCAGCCCAGAGTTTTCTGTGGTTCTGTGTAATTAACTGTGTAATTAATTAGTCCTTCGTGCTGCTGCACATCCTCCATGGTGAGGGGTCCCCTCCCTCTGTGTGGATGCCTCTGTCAGGTGTCAAAGCCCAAATTAAGCCAAATCTCCTTTCTACAGACTCTGCAGGGACACCAGAACCTCCAAACAGCACCCGGCCCTGCAGGAGGCACCAAGAGCTGCTCCGGAGGCCTCAGCTCATTCCCACAGAACAGAAGAGTACTTGGACACACCTGAGCTTCCAAGGCACCTTTGCCAGGCAGGGAATGGCCCAGGTACCCAGCCCTGTTCTGGCTGCCCTGGTGCCGTGGCCAGGGCCGGTTGTGCTGGGGAGATCCTGGCTCCTCCTGCACCTGGAGGATCTCCTCTCCTGCACCTGGAGGATCCCAGCTCCTCCTGCGCCGCTCTCCCCGGAGCTCTGCTGGCTCTGGGGCTGTGAGGCAGATTGAGCTGTTTGTTTTGCCTTGTCTGTCTCTTTATGCATCCCCAAGTCCCCAGTGACTCTGACAGCAGCTTCCAACACAGAAGGCATCCCTGTTTTCATATATCTTAAATAAAATGTCAGCAGGTGACAACACAGCCTTCCTTGGTGCTGCTCTGTAATTTAGCTGAGTTAAGAAGGGATCCGAGCCTGGCACCAGGTTTAGACTTAGAACATGGTCTGGGCTCTCTTTGATACAGACCCCAGAGTGCAGAGACAGACTGTCCATGCCCAGGCTTCCTCCTGCAATGCTTTCATTTGTGGCTGATCAATCTCACCTGCAGGGGGACAGCGCACTCAGCTACCTCCAGGCTGGCACAGGTGGGGTGGGTGGGCACTGCCACCTCTCCAGCAGTGGTGCCACCCCTACAGCTGAGCCTGGAAAAGCAGGAATGAAGAAGTGTTGGAGGTTTTTACCACCACCAAAGTTTTTGCCACCACCACCATGGTTTTTACTATGACCCAAGGCTCATTTTTCCATTTTTAGCCACCCCAGTTCTGTGGCTGGCAGAAACCATCACACCCTTCTTGCTGATGCCTTAGGATTTCAGCTTTTATATTTTCCATCTATTTGTAATCCTGCAGTTCTTTAGTGCATAACTCCAAACTCCATATGCAGTGTGAGCTGCTGCTTCCCCATTTTGGGCAGACACAACAATTCCTCTCCAGGCCTGGCAATCAAGGACACCTCACTGTTCAGGCCCTGAGAGATGGAAACAAAGTGAGTTGGGGGCAGCAAACTTGGGGTAAATGACTTCATTAGCTGAAGCTGTAATTGGAAGATGAACCCCCAATATGCAAATGGACCAAACTTATAAAAGTGTGAAAACCTGTGACCCATCATCCCTTTTAGGGTGTAGCCCCTGGGGGGCTTTTTCTACTCAAAATGTACCTGGAGGCCCTTCAATAAATATAACTGCTTTTTATTGACTGAATTTTGTCTGGCCTGTGTTTTTAGGTAGCCCCAAAAAGGCATCACTGATCCTCTGAAACCAGTGCAGCACAACCTGGGCCTTCCTCTTGGACGTTTTAATTTTAAAATGGTACTCCCAGAACCGTGTAGAACCTGAACCATTGAGGAAGGAGGTTCCCTCTGCTGGCACAGGAGGGGGAACGAGCAGCACAAGCCCCTCTCAGCAGCTGCAGACCTGTTTGCAGGGTCTCATCCGGAGCAGCAGCGCTGTCAATCACAGCCCATGTTCTGGGGAGAGGAGACAGATTTTCTCCTATCAAAGTGACAGGTACAAAATCCATCCCTGACCTTTGCTCCCCCGAGCTCTGCCTAATGCTCAGCAAGATCCCCCCAGCCAACGGTGGTCTCCAGGTGAGAATTCAGTATGGAAATCTTACATTTTATAGCTGAAATTAAAAAAAAAATCTGTTCATTCTGTGTGTGGGGAGTGTTCGCACCATCCTCTAGCAATCCTTGCTTTCAGCTGACACTGCTCATCACAATTAACTATGAAATCTTAAATATCAAGTTACCATGACCATGAACTTCATTTTTATTGCGGAGTATTCACATCTCTCCTTTTGTTCATTCTGCAGCACACAAGCTGCTGGAGTCCTGCCTGGTGGTGAGTGAACTGCACTGAAATCCCCTTTAGAAACTACCAGAGACATCCCTTTTTTCTCTCCACATTTATCATTACACAGCGGGTTTGTGAAGTATCAATTAGCTGTGTTGATTTTTCCTTTCCTTAAACCATCCTGCAACCACAGCAGTGAAGGGCTTAACCCAGCCCTCACCTTCCCACATCCTCTGTGGTGTGAATTTTTTTCCAAACAGGTTATTTTGCAGAACAGGAGCTGCCATTTTGCCTTGCTGAGCTCAAATCAAGGAGCTGGGCTGGCTCTGACTCTTTAAAAACTTCTTCATGCTCTGGCCACACTTTCTGGTTTTTCACCACAGATGAAAACATGGGCTGTGACACCCTCGGTGACATCAGAAACTGTGAAATTTTGGTGAAAATTAAACACACGGTGTCTGCCACAGGCTGAAGGTGGATTCAGAGCTCTCTTTGCCAAGCAGCCCTTCCCAGGATCCTGTTGATGCAGCAGGAACAGAAGAGCATTAATCATCAGCTGTTTCTCCCCGAAACTCTTCTCTGCAGGTCATGGGAAACGTCCCCCTGCACCACGCTCAGTTAATTAATTTGTGTCTCTGTGCACGGCAATAATTGAGTCTCTGGTTCCTTTCCCCGTGGTGTTCAGTGAGTCTCTTCTCTCTGTCAGGCTGAGTGGCTCTGCCATGGGCTGGGGGAATCTGGGGAAAGCTCTGGAAGCACCCAAGGCCAGGCTGGATGGGGCTCAGAGCCCCCTGGGACAGTGGAAGGTGGCATGGGATGAGCTTTACAGTTCTTCCAGACCATTCCATGATGCTGTGATTATTCCATGTCTCCCATTCCATTCCATCCCAATCCCAATCCCATCCCATCCCACAGCAGACCTGGAGCTCCAGGTGGATGCTGGGCACGGCCTCCCCAGCTGGGCACATCAGGAGCTCTGGTAGTGCTGCCTGTGCTGCCTGCTCTGCCCTCCTTGCTGGAGTCAAACAGATTTCCCAAGAGCTCCTTCTGGATCCGGAGGGATCCGTGCCAGTGCTGTGTCCTGGCTCCCCATCACAGCCTGGAATCCCTCCAAGGATGCTTCCACCACCCCCAAAATGACAGAATTCAGACCAGGCTAACCACGGGATCCTCTCTGCTTTCTGCTCCTGCTGGTGTTGTGTTACACACACCTCGCAGAGGCCCATCCCCACGGAAATGCCCATTTCCACGGGAAGAGCTGTCCTGCGCAGGAGCTGCTGCTGCCCTGCACAGCCTGTCCTGCTGCAGCTCTCTGAGCAAACCAGCCAGTGCTTCACCCAGCTCTTGCCACGAACAGGGCCAGTCCTGAGAGCCTCCCCTCGGGCTGGCAGGCAGCACAGCCCTGCCTGAGCCTGCCAAGGAACTCCCAGGGCTGTCGTCTTGACTCTGTTTTAGGCTGAAAAATTTACCTGGGTGTGTGTTCTATCCCATCTGTCAGAGCTGGGGCAGCTCTCTGCTGTCCATGGGGCAGTTTTCTTTATCTCTCCCACAGCCAATCCTCCCTCCAGGAGATCTCTTCTGTTCATGGCCACTGAGTGTCCCTGCATGGCTGAGAAAATTCCATCATCCCATGGGGAGAGGCTCTGCCCAGGGGAGGAGCCAAGCATTCCTACCTGGATACAATCTGACCTTGGCACACCACAGCAGCCTTTGCCCACTGCATTCCCAGAGGAGCAGCTTTCTTCCCCACTGCATTCCCAGAGGAAGCCCAGGCCCATCTCCAGCAGCCCTGGAGCTTCAGAGGAAAACTCCACCCTTGTGCAGGATCCCTGCTCCAGCAGAAGCACAGCTGGCACTGCAGGAGGGCTGAGCCACCATGGGATGGGACTGCTGCCACCACCCTGACACACAGGCTGCCAGGGCCTGCTCTGACTCTGGCACTGGTTTGTTTGTACTATTGCATTTGTATTTTTAATTTCCCTAGTAAAGAACTGTTATTCCTATTCCCATATCTTTGCCTGAGATCCACCTTAATTTCAAAATTACAATAATTCAGAGGGCAGGGGTTTGCATTTTCCATTTCAGGGGAGGCTCCTGCCTTCCTCAGCAGACACCTGTCTGTTCAAACCACGATGCTCTCCCACTCCTTTCTTGGCTCACTTTGCTCCTGACTCCATGGCCAAGCTCCTCAGAGGTCAGGTTCCTGTTCAGGCTGATTTGTACCCCACAGTATGACCCTTTAAACAGCACTGCACTCATTCCACTGCCACATGGGTGCACGGTTGGACCCTTTTCTTCATCCCTTCCTGTGTCCCTCAGGAATTTCCACACAGGAGATGAAAGGGGCAAAGCATTCCAGGGACTTTTTAATATGCAAATACCACAAAAGGAAGTGGCTGCTTTGCTCTGCCCTAAACTGAATTTGCACTGCAGGAGAAGAGACCCTGAGGTGGGTTTGGGAGGTGCCACAGCAGGGAAAGCTGCAAAGCTGGCCCTTGGGGCTGTCTGAGTGCCAAGGCTGGGTGTTTCCAGAGCAGTGCAGCCCCTCCTGGGCAGCCAGAGGCTCTGTGCATCCAGCCCGTGGAGCTGTCACCATCCTGCAGTGACAGACACCTCACAGGCTGCCACACACACAGGGCTCAGCACCCCGGCTCCTGAGCCAGGGAGGATGAGCTCAGCTTAGCGGGAGCTGAAACCAGGCCAGGAATTCCACACCCAGCCCAGCTTTTCGCTGCTCACAGCACCCACCACGGGCCCAGCTGCCAGGGAGGCTCCTCTGCAGGAGGAAATCTCCTCAGTCTGGCCAAAGAACTCCAAAAATACACCCCTTCTTAGCCAAGCATCCATCACTTCCACAGCTCCAGGTGGGAAATGTGGCTGCAGCTGCTCTGCCTGTCCCTGTATTCCCCAAGGTGACGTGGGACAGGTCAAGGTGGCTCAGTTGGTTGGGCAAAGCTGTGCTTGGCACCTGCAGAGATATTTCAAAGGCAGCACCAGAAAAAGAGGGTGTGAAAGGAGAGCAAACCTCCTGCTTTGAACCTCCTGGAGTTGTTCATCCTCTGGAAAGGAAAACAGAACATGAAAACACTTCAAAGGACCCCTCCACCAGGCAGAGAGGAGCTGGAGTGGAGCTGCAGAGGGAACTCAGGCATCCCCAGGCGTGCGAGCGGCTGAGAGTGTCCCCACATCACAGCCACTGTGGGAATCACACTCTGTGCTGGAGGAAAAAGCACAGGGCAGTTCCACACGGTCACCTCTGCACCATGTGGGATGTGCTCAGCTCTGCAGCTCCAGCCCTACCCCCTGAACCGTGTCTGAGTGCAGCTGTACTGCGGGGCGAGGAGAAAATTCATTAAAAGCCATCCCTCTGGAGGAATGGCACTGATATTAAGGGTCTATCAATAATGATTCACTAGGCCATGATAGCAGTGAAATTGCAGTGATAAAGGGTGACAAAATATTGTAAGATATGTGCATTGAGGCCGTGGAGCAAATTATCTGATGTGACGCATCATGTGATGATGTGCAGGGAGCCAGCTGCTGCCCACGGGTAAGGTTAGAGAAAGGCACAG